>NW_026871474.1:0-138538 GCF_028564815.1 Eubalaena glacialis
GGGTGAGCAAACGCAGACCCTTTAAAGTAATACTGCGTGGTACCCATGCCATGGGTCCCAAATCTCCAGGTTCAAGGGCATCTTCCTACATCGAAAACATGCCTGGGAAACCCAGAAGATGGTACACCGTGTGATCGGGAAAGGTTTCTAAAACGCACCTCATTTCTCCTCTCCTTGTGCTCGGGTTCGCCATTCCAGCCGCTTCACTAACAATCTCCCTACTTGGAGAATCAGCACCGTTGACCTCCTGTTTCTTACAGCTCGCAATTTGTCCTGAGGATGAACGGGAAGAGGGGGAACCAATGAGAGACTAGCTCTAGGTGTTGGGACAGGCACAGGTCACTCTATTTTCCCATCAGGAAGAAGAATGAACCACAGGCTTAGCCTGCCCCCCGGAACCAGAATAGGGCCTGAAGCAATCCTGCGCTTTTGCGGCCAGCTCCCAAAAAAGCGAGTTGACAAATGGAGCTCAGGGGCACTGCAATTCACAAACCTGCAGACTTATAAATGAGAACTCTCGTCCACAAATATATTGAGGGAAGGCAACGAAGAGGATTTGAAAGCAAGGCAGAATTGCAGGAAACAGATTTCAGGAGGTAGATTCGACTCGCCTTGAAAGCACATGAAAAGCGGCAAAGCGTTGACAATGATGCCCTTGGCCAAAAAGGGCGTATGCGTTTTTTCCTGAATATATTCAGGAAAAAACGCATACGCCCTTTTTGGCCAACCAAGCAAGCCAGAAAGGCAAATCGGCGCTACAAAGAAGTCTCACTTGCCAGCGGTCAAAAGGGCCATGCTGAAAAAAGTGTAAAAACCAGAAATGCAGGACAGGCCATGGAGACATGGGAGCCTTGCTACGCTGATGGGCGGGGTGGAAATTGCCAACAGCCACTCTGGAGAAGTGTACGCTGTGTCCTGAAACATGTAATAAACACAGCTTAGAGAGCATAGGGCACTTCCACTCATGGGCGTAGAAATCGGGAAACCTAAAAATCAACAAGACACAGGCACCCCAAAGTTTAGGGCTGCTCTGTTTCCAAAAACCTCCACTTCGGTACACCTTAAATATCCCAGGAAAGAGAAAAATGGATAAAGAAGTTGTGGTACTTATGCACAATGGAATATCACTCAGGCATAAAATCAGTGTCATATGGTTAGTAGCAGCATGATGAGTGGATTTAGGGACGATGACTCTAAGTGAAGTAAGTCACACAGAAAAGGACACTTATCCTAAGATATCACTTATAGAGGGAATGTCAAAATCGCTACACCTGAACTGAATTCCAAAACAGAACAGAGTCACACATTTAGAAAACACACTATGGCTGCTTAACGGGAAAGGTGAGGTGGGGCGATGCATAAAACAAGGGTTTGAAATTAGCTCAGATACCGTTCCAGAAGCCAAATATGTAACAGACAAGACCTACTCCCTGCTCAGTGAACTGGACTCAACGCCCCCTATTCACCGCCCAAGAATATATCTGACTAGTAAGAGTCTTAAAACCTATGTATTGATATCTCTCTGGAAGTGAATCAAGAGGGTGTAAAGCGGCATAAACACAGCAGGGAAAAGCAGCTAAACCCCATTATAAAAATAGATTACTTAAAAAAAACCCCATTAAACAAACACAGTGAAAGAGAGAGATATTCTTACAAAATCCGTTCAGGGGCTCTGATGCAACCTGGATTGACCATATCTAGACCCACAGCTGGATGAGACATAAGGCTGGACACTCTTGGGGCTGAGAGGATTGGTCAGGTTGGGTGAGCAAACGCAGACCCTTTAAAGTAATACTGCGTGGTACCCATGCCATGGGTCCCAAATCTCCAGGTTCAGGGGCATCTTCCTACATCGAAAACATGCCTGGGAAACCCAGAAGATGGTACACCGTGTGATCGGGAAAGGTTTCTAAAACGCACCTCATTTCTCCTCTCCTTGTGCTCGGGTTCGCCATTCCAGTCGCTTCACTAACAATCTCCCTACTTGGAGAATCAGCACCGTTGACCTCCTGTTTCGTACAGCTCGGAATTTGTCCTGAGGATGAACGGGAAGAGGGGGAACCAATGAGACACTAGCTCTAGGTGTTGGGACAGGCACAGGTCACTCTATTTTCTCATCAGGAAGAAGAATGAACCACAGGCTCAGCCTGACCCCCGGAACCAGAATAGGGCCTGAAGCAATCCTGCGCTTTTGCGGCCAGCTCCCAAAAAAGCGAGTTGACAAATGGAGCTCAGGGGCACTGCAATTCTCAAACCTGCAGAGTTATAAATGATAACTCTCGTCCACAAATATATTGAGGGAAGGCAACGAAGAGGATTTGAAAGCAAGGCAGAATTGCAGGAAACAGAATTCAGGAGGTAGATTCGACTCACCTTGAAAGCACATGAAAAGCGGCAAAGCGTTGACAATGATGCCCTTGGCCAAAAAGGGCGTATGCGTTTTTTCCTGAATATATTCAGGAAAAAACGCATACGCCCTTTTTGGCCAACCAAGCAAGCCAGAAAGGCAAATCGGCGCTCCAAAGAAGTCTCGCTTGCCAGCGGTCAGAAGGGCCATGCTGAAAAAAGTGTAAAAACCAGAAATGCAGGACAGGCCATGGAGACATGGGAGCCTTGCTACGCTGATGGGCGGGATGGAAATTGCCAACAGCCACTCTGGAGAAGTGTACGCTGTGTCCTGTAATATGTAATAGACACAGCTTAGAGAGCATAGGGCACTTCCACTCATGGGCGTAGAAATCGGGAAACCTAAAAATCAACAAGACACAGGCACCCCAAAGTTTAGGGCTGCTCTGTTTCCAAAAACCTCCACTTCGGTACACCTTAAATATCCCAGGAAAGAGAAAAATGGATAAAGAAGTAGTGGTACTTATGCACAATGGAATGTCACTCAGCCATGAAATCAGTGTCATAAGGCTAGTAGCAGCATGATGAGTGGATTTAGGGACGATGACTCTAAGTGAAGTAAGTCACACAGAAAAGGACACTTATCCTAAGATATCACTTAGAGAGGGAATGTCAACATCGCTACACCTGAACTGAATTCCAAAACAGAACAGAGTCACACATTTAGAAAACACACTATGGCTGCTTAACGGGAAAGGTGAGGTGGGGCGATGCAAAAAACAAGGGTTTGAAATTAGCTCAGATACCGTTCCACAAGCCAAATATGTAATAGACAAGACCTATTCCCTGCTCAGTCAACTGGACTCAACGTCCCCTATTCACCGCCCAAGAATATATCTGACTACTAAGAGTCTTAAAACCTATGTATTGATATCTCTCTGGCAGTTAATCAAGAGGGTGTAAAGCGGCATAAACACAGCAGGGAAAAGCAGCTAAACCCCATTATAAAAATAGATTACTTAAAAAAAACCCCATTAAACAAAGACAGTGAAAGAGAGAGAAATTCTTACAAAATCCGTTCAGGGGCTCTGATGCAACCTGGATTGACCATATCTAGACCCACAGCTGGATGAGACAGAAGGCTGGACACTCTTGGGGCTGAGAGGATTGGTGAGGTTGGGTGAGCAAACGCAGACCCTTTAAAGTAATACTGCGTGGTACCCATGCCATGGGTCCCAAATCTCCAGGTTCAAGGGCATCTTCCTACATCGAAAACATGCCTGGGAAACCCAGAAGATGGTACACCGTGTGATCGGGAAAGGTTTCTAAAACGCACCTCATTTCTCCTCTCCTTGTGCTCGGGTTCGCCATTCCAGCCGCTTCACTAACAATCTCCCTACTTGGAGAATCAGCACCGTTGACCTCCTGTTTCGTACAGCTCGCAATTTGTCCTGAGGATGAACGGGAAGAGGGGGAACCAATGAGAGACTAGCTCTAGGTGTTGGGACAGGCACAGGTCACTCTATTTTCCCATCAGGAAGAAGAATGAACCACAGGCTCAGCCTGCCCCCCGGAACCAGAATAGGGCCTGAAGCAATCCTGCGCTTTTGCGGACAGCTCCCACAAAAGCGAGTTGACAAATGGAGCTCAGGGGCACTGCAATTCACAAACCTGCAGACTTATAAATGATAACTCTCGTCCACAAATATATTGAGGGAAGGCAACGAAGAGGATTTGAAAGCAAGGCAGAATTGCACGAAACAGATTTCAGGAGGTGGATTCGACTCGCCTGAAAAGCACATGAAAAGCGGCAAAGCGTTGACAATGATGCCCTTGGCCAAAAAGGGCGTATGCGTTTTTTCCTGAATATATTCAGGAAAAAACGCATACGCCCTTTTTGGCCAACCACGCAAGCCGGAAAGGCAAATCGGCGCCACAAAGAAGTCTCACTTGCCAGCGGTCAAAAGGGCCATGCTGAAAAAAGTGTAAAAATCAGAAATGCAGGACAGGCCATGGAGACATGGGAGCCTTGCTACGCTGATGGGCGGGATGGAAATTGCCAACAGCCACTCTGGAGAAGTGTACGCTGTGTCCTGTAATATGTAATAGACACAGCTTAGAGAGCATAGGGCACTTCCACTCATGGGCGTAGAAATCGGGAAACCTAAAAATCAACAAGACACAGGCACCCCAAAGTTTAAGGCTGCTCTGCTTCCAAAATCCTCCACTTCGGTACACCTTAAATATCCCAGGAAAGAGAAAAATGGATAAAGAAGTAGTGGTACTTATGCACAATGGAATGTCACTCAGCCATGAAATCAGTGTCATAAGGCTAGTAGCAGCATGATGAGTGGATTTAGGGACGATGACTCTAAGTGAAGTAAGTCACACAGAAAAGGACACTTATCCTAAGATATCACTTATAGAGGGAATGTCAAAATCGCTACACCTGAACTGAATTCCAAAACAGAACAGCGTCACACATTTAGAAAACACACTATGGCTGCTTAACGGGAAAGGTTAGGTGGGGCGATGCATAAAACAAGGGTTTGAAATTAGCTCAGATACCGTTCCACAAGCCAAATATGTAATAGACAAGACCTACTCCCTGCTCAGTGAACTGGACTCAACACCCCCTATTCACCGCCCAAGAATATATCTGACTAGTAAGAGTCTTAAAACCTATGTATTGATATCTCTCTGGAAGTGAATCAAGAGGGTGTAAAGCGGCATAAACACAGCAGGGAAAAGCAGCTAAACCCCATTATAAAAATAGATTACTTAAAAAAAACCCCATTAAACAAACACAGTGAAAGAGAGAGATATTCTTACAAAATCCGTTCAGGGGCTCTGATGCAACCTTGATTGACCATATCTAGACCCACAGCTGGATGAGACATAAGGCTGGACACTCTTGGGGCTGAGAGGATTGGTCAGGTTGGGTGAGCAAACGCAGACCCTTTAAAGTAATACTGCGTGGTACCCATGCCATGGGTCCCAAATCTCCAGGTTCAGGGGCATCTTCCTACATCGAAAACATGCCTGGGAAACCCAGAAGATGGTACACCGTGTGATCGGGAAAGGTTTCTAAAACGCACCTCATTTCTCCTCTCCTTGTGCTCGGGTTCGCCATTCCAGTCGCTTCACTAACAATCTCCCTACTTGGAGAATCAGCACCGTTGACCTCCTGTTTCGTACAGCTCGGAATTTGTCCTGAGGATGAACGGGAAGAGGGGGAACCAATGAGACACTAGCTCTAGGTGTTGGGACAGGCACAGGTCACTCTATTTTCTCATCAGGAAGAAGAATGAACCACAGGCTCAGCCTGACCCCCGGAACCAGAATAGGGCCTGAAGCAATCCTGCGCTTTTGCGGCCAGCTCCCAAAAAAGCGAGTTGACAAATGGAGCTCAGGGGCACTGCAATTCTCAAACCTTCAGAGTTATAAATGATAACTCTCGTCCACAAATATATTGAGGGAAGGCAACGAAGAGGATTTGAAAGCAAGGCAGAATTGCAGGAAACAGAATTCAGGAGGTAGATTCGACTCACCTTGAAAGCACATAAAAAGCGGCAAAGCGTTGACAATGATGCCCTTGGCCAAAAAGGGCGTATGCGTTTTTTCCTGAATATATTCAGGAAAAAACGCATACGCCCTTTTTGGCCAACCAAGCAAGCCAGAAAGGCAAATCGGCGCTACAAAGAAGTCTCGCTTGCCAGCGGTCAGAAGGGCCATGCTGAAAAAAGTGTAAAAACCAGAAATGCAGGACAGGCCATGGAGACATGGGAGCCTTGCTACGCTGATGGGCGGGATGGAAATTGCCAACAGCCGCTCTGGAGAAGTGTACGCTGCGTCCTGAAACATGTAATAGACACAGCTTAGAGAGCATAGGGCACTTCCACTCATGGGCGTAGAAATCGGGAAACCTAAAAATCAACAAGACACAGGCACCCCAAAGTTTAGGGCTGCTCTGTTTCCAAGAACCTCCACTTCAGTACACCTTAAATATCCCAGGAAAGAGAAAAATGGATAAAGAAGCTGTGGTACTTATGCACAATGGAATATCACTCAGCCATGAAATCAGTGTCATATGGCTAGTAGCAGCATGATGAGTGGATTTAGGGACGATGACTCTAAGTGAAGTAAGTCACACAGAAAAGGACACTTATCCTAAGATATCACTTATAGAGGGAATGTCAAAATCGCTACACCTGAACTGAATTCCAAAACAGAACAGAGTCACACATTTAGAAAACACACTATGGCTGCTTAACGGGAAAGGTGAGGTGGGGCGATGCAAAAAACAAGGGTTTGAAATTAGCTCAGATACCGTTCCACAAGCCAAATATGTAATAGACAAGACCTATACCCTGCTCAGTCAACTGGACTCAACGTCCCCTATTCACCGCCCAAGAATATATCTGACTACTAAGAGTCTTAAAACCTATGTATTGATATCTCTCTGGCAGTTAATCAAGAGGGTGTAAAGCGGCATAAACACAGCAGGGAAAAGCAGCTAAACCCCATTATAAAAATAGATTACTTAAAAAAAAACCCATTAAACAAAGACAGTGAAAGAGAGAGAAATTCTTACAAAATCCGTTCAGGGGCTCTGATGCAACCTGGATTGACCATATCTAGACCCACAGCTGGATGAGACAGAAGGCTGGACACTCTTGGGGCTGAGAGGATTGGTGAGGTTGGGTGAGCAAACGCAGACCCTTTAAAGTAATACTGCGTGGTACCCATGCCATGGGTCCCAAATCTCCAGGTTCAAGGGCATCTTCCTACATCGAAAACATGCCTGGGAAACCCAGAAGATGGTACACCGTGTGATCGGGAAAGGTTTCTAAAACGCACCTCATTTCTCCTCTCCTTGTGCTCGGGTTCGCCATTCCAGCCACTTCACTAACAATCTCCCTACTTGGAGAATCAGCACCGTTGACCTCCTGTTTCGTACAGCTCGCAATTTGTCCTGAGGATGAACGGGAAGAGGGGGAACCAATGAGAGACTAGCTCTAGGTGTTGGGACAGGCACAGGTCACTCTATTTTCCCATCAGTAAGAAGAATGAACCACAGGCTCAGCCTGCCCCCCGGAACCAGAATAGGGCCTGAAGCAATCCTGCGCTTTTGCGGCCAGCTCCCACAAAAGCGAGTTGACAAATGGAGCTCAGGGGCACTGCAATTCACAAACCTGCAGACTTATAAATGATAACTCTCGTCCACAAATATATTGAGGGAAGGCAACGAAGAGGATTTGAAAGCAAGGCAGAATTGCACGAAACAGATTTCAGGAGGTGGATTCGACTCGCCTGAAAAGCACATGAAAAGCGGCAAAGCGTTGACAATGATGCCCTTGGCCAAAAAGGGCGTATGCGTTTTTTCCTGAATATATTCAGGAAAAAACGCATACGCCCTTTTTGGCCAACCACGCAAGCCGGAAAGCAAATCGGCGCCACAAAGAAGTCTCACTTGCCAGCGGTCAAAAGGGCCATGCTGAAAAAAGTGTAAAAACCAGAAATGCAGGACAGGCCATGGAGACATGGGAGCCTTGCTACGCTGATGGGCGGGGTGGAAATTGCCAACAGCCACTCTGGAGAAGTGTACGCTGCGTCCTGAAACATGTAATAAACACAGCTTAGAGAGCATAGGGCACTTCCACTCATGGGCGTAGAAATCGGGAAACCTAAAAATCAACAAGACACAGGCACCCCAAAGTTTAGGGCTGCTCTGTTTCCAAGAACCTCCACTTCGGTACACCTTAGATATCCCAGGAAAGAGAAAAATGGATAAAGAAGTTGTGGTACTTATGCACAATGGAATATCACTCAGCCATGAAATCAGTGTCATAAGGCTAGTAGCAGCATGATGAGTGGATTTAGGGACGATGACTCTAAGTGAAGTAAGTCACACAGAAAAGGACACTTATCCTAAGATATCACTTATAGAGGGAATGTCAAAATCGCTACACCTGAGCTGAATTCCAAAACAGAACAGAGTCACACATTTAGAAAACACACTATGGCTGCTTAACGGGAAAGGTGAGGTGGGGTGATGCATAAAACAAGGGTTTGACATTAGCTCAGATACCGTTCCAGAAGCCAAATATGTAACAGACAAGACCTACTCCCTGCTCAGTGAACTGGACTCAACGCCCCCTATTCACCGCCCAAGAATATATCTGACTAGTAAGAGTCTTCAAACCTATGTATTGATATCTCTCTGGAAGTGAATCAAGAGGGTGTAAAGCGGCATAAACACAGCAGGGAAAAGCAGCTAAACCCCATTATAAAAATAGATTACTTAAAAAAAACCCCATTAAACAAACACAGTGAAAGAGAGAGATATTCTTACAAAATTCGTTCAGGGGCTCTGATGCAACCTTGATTGACCATATCTAGACCCACAGCTGGATGAGACATAAGGCTGGACACTCTTGGGGCTGAGAGGATTGGTCAGGTTGGGTGAGCAAACGCAGACCCTTTAAAGTAATACTGCGTGGTACCCATGCCATGGGTCCCAAATCTCCAGGTTCAGGGGCATCTTCCTACATCGAAAACATGCCTGGGAAACCCAGAAGATGGTACACCGTGTGATCGGGAAAGGTTTCTAAAACGCACCTCATTTCTCCTCTCCTTGTGCTCGGGTTCGCCATTCCAGTCGCTTCACTAACAATCTCCCTACTTGGAGAATCAGCACCGTTGACCTCCTGTTTCGTACAGCTCGGAATTTGTCCTGAGGATGAACGGGAAGAGGGGGAACCAATGAGACACTAGCTCTAGGTGTTGGGACAGGCACAGGTCACTCTATTTTCTCATCAGGAAGAAGAATGAACCACAGGCTCAGCCTGACCCCCGGAACCAGAATAGGGCCTGAAGCAATCCTGCGCTTTTGCGGCCAGCTCCCAAAAAAGCGAGTTGACAAATGGAGCTCAGGGGCACTGCAATTCTCAAACCTGCAGAGTTATAAATGATAACTCTCGTCCACAAATATATTGAGGGAAGGCAACGAAGAGGATTTGAAAGCAAGGCAGAATTGCAGGAAACAGAATTCAGGAGGTAGATTCGACTCACCTTGAAAGCACATGAAAAGCGGCAAAGCGTTGACAATGATGCCCTTGGCCAAAAAGGGCGTATGCGTTTTTTCCTGAATATATTCAGGAAAAAACGCATACGCCCTTTTTGGCCAACCAAGCAAGCCAGAAAGGCAAATCGGCGCTACAAAGAAGTCTCGCTTGCCAGCGGTCAGAAGGGCCATGCTGAAAAAAGTGTAAAAACCAGAAATGCAGGACAGGCCATGGAGACATGGGAGCCTTGCTACGCTGATGGGCGGGATGGAAATTTCCAACAGCCACTCTGGAGAAGTGTACACTGTGTCCTGTAATATGTAATAGACACAGTTTAGAGAGCATAGGGCACTTCCACTCATGGGCGTAGAAATCGGGAAACCTAAAAATCAACAAGACACAGGCACCCCAAAGTTTAGGGCTGCTCTGTTTCCAAAAACCTCCACTTCGGTACACCTTAAATATCCCAGGAAAGAGAAAAATGGATAAAGAAGTAGTGGTACTTATGCACAATGGAATGTCACTCAGCCATGAAATCAGTGTCATAAGGCTAGTAGCAGCATGATGAGTGGATTTAGGGACGATGACTCTAAGTGAAGTAAGTCACACAGAAAAGGACACTTATCCTAAGATATCACTTAGAGAGGGAATGTCAACATCGCTACACCTGAACTGAATTCCAAAACAGAACAGAGTCACACATTTAGAAAACACACTATGGCTGCTTAACGGGAAAGGTGAGGCGGGGTGATGCATAAAACAAGGGTTTGACTTTAGCTCAGATACCTTTCCAGAAGCCAAATATGTAATAGACAAGACCTACTCCCTGCTCAGTGAACTGGACTCAACACCCCCTATTCACCGCCCAAGAATGTATCTGACTAGTAAGAGTCTTAAAACCTATGTATTGATATCTCTCTGGAAGTGAATCAAGAGGGTGTAAAGCGGCATAAACACAGCAGGGAAAAGCAGCTAAACCCCATTATAAAAAGAGATTACTTAAAAAAAAAACCCCATAAAACAAAGACAGTGAAAGAGAGAGAAATTCTTACAAACTCCTTTCAGGGGCACTGATGCAACCTGGATTGACCATATCTAGACCCACAGCTGGATGAGACATAAGGCTGGACACTCTTGGGGCTGAGAGGATTGGTGAGGTTGGGTGAGCAAACGCAGACCCTTTAAAGTAATACTGCGTGGTACCCATGCCATGGGTCCCAAATCTCCAGGTTCAAGGGCATCTTCCTACATCGAAAACATGCCTGGGAAACCCAGAAGATGGTACACCGTGTGATCGGGAAAGGTTTCTAAAACGCACCTCATTTCTCCTCTCCTTGTGCTCGGGTTCGCCATTCCAGCCGCTTCACTAACAATCTCCCTACTTGGAGAATCAGCACCGTTGACCTCCTGTTTCGTACAGCTCGGAATTTGTCCTGAGGATGAACGGGAAGAGGGGGAACCAATGAGACACTAGCTCTAGGTGTTGGGACAGGCACAGGTCACTCTATTTTCTCATCAGGAAGAAGAATGAACCACAGGCTCAGCCTGACCCCCGGAACCAGAATAGGGCCTGAAGCAATCCTGCGCTTTTGCGGCCAGCTCCCAAAAAAGCGAGTTGACAAATGGAGCTCAGGGGCACTGCAATTCTCAAACCTGCAGAGTTATAAATGATAACTCTCGTCCACAAATATATTGAGGGAAGGCAACGAAGAGGATTTGAAAGCAAGGCAGAATTGCAGGAAACAGAATTCAGGAGGTAGATTCGACTCACCTTGAAAGCACATGAAAAGCGGCAAAGCGTTGACAATGATGCCCTTGGCCAAAAAGGGCGTATGCGTTTTTTCCTGAATATATTCAGGAAAAAACGCATACGCCCTTTTTGGCCAACCAAGCAAGCCAGAAAGGCAAATCGGCGCTCCAAAGAAGTCTCGCTTGCCAGCGGTCAGAAGGGCCATGCTGAAAAAAGTGTAAAAACCAGAAATGCAGGACAGGCCATGGAGACATGGGAGCCTTGCTACGCTGATGGGCGGGATGGAAATTTCCAACAGCCACTCTGGAGTAGTGTACGCTGTGTCCTGTAATATGTAATAGACACAGTTTAGAGAGCATAGGGCACTTCCACTCATGGGCGTAGAAATCGGGAAACCTAAAAATCAACAAGACACAGGCACCCCAAAGTTTAGGGCTGCTCTGTTTCCAAAAACCTCCACTTCGGTACACCTTAAATATCCCAGGAAAGAGAAAAATGGATAAAGAAGTAGTGGTACTTATGCACAATGGAATGTCACTCAGCCATGAAATCAGTGTCATAAGGCTAGTAGCAGCATGATGAGTGGATTTAGGGACGATGACTCTAAGTGAAGTAAGTCACACAGAAAAGGACACTTATCCTAAGATATCACTTAGAGAGGGAATGTCAACATCGCTACACCTGAACTGAATTCCAAAACAGAACAGAGTCACACATTTAGAAAACACACTATGGCTGCTTAACGGGAAAGGTGAGGCGGGGTGATGCATAAAACAAGGGTTTGACTTTAGCTCAGATACCTTTCCAGAAGCCAAATATGTAATAGACAAGACCTACTCCCTGCTCAGTGAACTGGACTCAACACCCCCTATTCACCGCCCAAGAATGTATCTGACTAGTAAGAGTCTTAAAACCTATGTATTGATATCTCTCTGGAAGTGAATCAAGAGGGTGTAAAGCGGCATAAACACAGCAGGGAAAAGCAGCTAAACCCCATTATAAAAATAGATTCCTTACCAAAAAAACCCCATAAAACAAAGACAGTGAAAGAGAGAGAAATTCTTACAAACTCCTTTCAGGGGCACTGATGCAACCTGGATTGACCATATCTAGACCCACAGCTGGATGAGACATAAGGCTGGACACTCTTGGGGCTGAGAGGATTGGTGAGGTTGGGTGAGCAAACGCAGACCCTTTAAAGTAATACTGCGTGGTACCCATGCCATGGGTCCCAAATCTCCAGGTTCAAGGGCATCTTCCTACATCGAAAACATGCCTGGGAAACCCAGAAGATGGTACACCGTGTGATCGGGAAAGGTTTCTAAAACGCACCTCATTTCTCCTCTCCTTGTGCTCGGGTTCGCCATTCCAGCCGCTTCACTAACAATCTCCCTACGTGGACAATCAGCACCGTTGCCCTCCTGTTTCGTACAGCTCGCAATTTGTCCTGAGGATGAACGGGAAGAGGGGGAACCAATGAGAGACTAGCTCTAGGTGTTGGGACAGGCACAGGTCACTCTATTTTCCCATCAGGAAGAAGAATGAACCACAGGCTTAGCCTTCCCCCCGGAACCAGAATAGGGCCTGAAGCAATCCTGCGCTTTTGCGGCCAGCTCCCAAAAAAGCGAGTTGACAAATGGAGCTCAGGGGCACTGCAATTCACAAACCTGCAGACTTATAAATGATAACTCTCGTCCACAAATATATTGAGGGAAGGCAACGAAGAGGATTTGAAAGCAAGGCAGAATTGCAGGAAACAGATTTCAGGAGGTAGATTCGACTCGCCTTGAAAGCACATGAAAAGCGGCAAAGCGTTGACAATGATGCCCTTGGCCAAAAAGGGCGTATGCGTTTTTTCCTGAATATATTCAGGAAAAAACGCATACGCCCTTTTTGGCCAACCAAGCAAGCCGGAAAGGCAAATCGGCGCTACAAAGAAGTCTCACTTGCCAGCGGTCAAAAGGGCCATGCTGAAAAAAGTGTAAAAACCAGAAATGCAGGACAGGCCATGGAGACATGGGAGCCTTGCTACGCTGATGGGCGGGGTGGAAATTGCCAACAGCCACTCTGGAGAAGTGTACGCTGTGTCCTGAAACATGTAATAAACACAGCTTAGAGAGCATAGGGCACTTCCACTCATGGGCGTAGAAATCGGGAAACCTAAAAATCAACAAGACACAGGCACCCCAAAGTTTAGGGCTGCTCTGTTTCCAAGAACCTCCACTTCGGTACACCTTAAATATCCCAGGAAAGAGAAAAATGGATAAAGAAGTTGTGGTACTTATGCACAATGGAATATCACTCAGGCATAAAATCAGTGTCATATGGTTAGTAGCAGCATGATGAGTGGATTTAGGGACGATGACTCTAAGTGAAGTAAGTCACACAGAAAAGGACACTTATCCTAAGATATCACTTATAGAGGGAATGTCAAAATCGCTACACCTGAACTGAATTCCAAAACAGAACAGAGTCACACATTTAGAAAACACACTATGGCTGCTTAACGGGAAAGGTGAGGCGGGGTGATGCATAAAACAAGGGTTTGACTTTAGCTCAGATACCTTTCCAGAAGCCAAATATGTAATAGACAAGACCTACTCCCTGCTCAGTGAACTGGACTCAACACCCCCTATTCACCGCCCAAGAATGTATCTGACTAGTAAGAGTCTTAAAACCTATGTATTGATATCTCTCTGGAAGTGAATCAAGAGGGTGTAAAGCGGCATAAACACAGCAGGGAAAAGCAGCTAAACCCCATTATAAAAAGAGATTACTTAAAAAAAAAACCCCATAAAACAAAGACAGTGAAAGAGAGAGAAATTCTTACAAAATCCTTTCAGGGGCACTGATGCAACCTGGATTGACCATATCTAGACCCACAGCTGGATGAGACATAAGGCTGGACACTCTTGGGGCTGAGAGGATTGGTGAGGTTGGGTGAGCAAACGCAGACCCTTTAAAGTAATACTGCGTGGTACCCATGCCATGGGTCCCAAATCTCCAGGTTCAAGGGCATCTTCCTACATCGAAAACATGCCTGGGAAACCCAGAAGATGGTACACCGTGTGATCGGGAAAGGTTTCTAAAACGCACCTCATTTCTCCTCTCCTTGTGCTCGGGTTCGCCATTCCAGCCGCTTCACTAACAATCTCCCTACTTGGAGAATCAGCACCATTGACCTCCTGTTTCGTACAGCTCGGAATTTGTCCTGAGGATGAACGGGAAGAGGGGGAACCAATGAGACACTAGCTCTAGGTGTTGGGACAGGCACAGGTCACTCTATTTTCTCATCAGGAAGAAGAATGAACCACAGGCTCAGCCTGACCCCCGGAACCAGAATAGGGCCTGAAGCAATCCTGCGCTTTTGCGGCCAGCTCCCAAAAAAGCGAGTTGACAAATGGAGCTCAGGGGCACTGCAATTCTCAAACCTGCAGAGTTATAAATGATAACTCTCGTCCACAAATATATTGAGGGAAGGCAACGAAGAGGATTTGAAAGCAAGGCAGAATTGCAGGAAACAGAATTCAGGAGGTAGATTCGACTCACCTTGAAAGCACATGAAAAGCGGCAAAGCGTTGACAATGATGCCCTTGGCCAAAAAGGGCGTATGCGTTTTTTCCTGAATATATTCAGGAAAAAACGCATACGCCCTTTTTGGCCAACCAAGCAAGCCAGAAAGGCAAATCGGCGCTCCAAAGAAGTCTCGCTTGCCAGCGGTCAGAAGGGCCATGCTGAAAAAAGTGTAAAAACCAGAAATGCAGGACAGGCCATGGAGACATGGGAGCCTTGCTACGCTGATGGGCGGGATGGAAATTTCCAACAGCCACTCTGGAGTAGTGTACGCTGTGTCCTGTAATATGTAATAGACACAGTTTAGAGAGCATAGGGCACTTCCACTCATGGGCGTAGAAATCGGGAAACCTAAAAATCAACAAGACACAGGCACCCCAAAGTTTAGGGCTGCTCTGTTTCCAAAAACCTCCACTTCGGTACACCTTAAATATCCCAGGAAAGAGAAAAATGGATAAAGAAGTAGTGGTACTTATGCACAATGGAATGTCACTCAGCCATGAAATCAGTGTCATAAGGCTAGTAGCAGCATGATGAGTGGATTTAGGGACGATGACTCTAAGTGAAGTAAGTCACACAGAAAAGGACACTTATCCTAAGATATCACTTAGAGAGGGAATGTCAACATCGCTACACCTGAACTGAATTCCAAAACAGAACAGAGTCACACATTTAGAAAACACACTATGGCTGCTTAACGGGAAAGGTGAGGCGGGGTGATGCATAAAACAAGGGTTTGACTTTAGCTCAGATACCTTTCCAGAAGCCAAATATGTAATAGACAAGACCTACTCCCTGCTCAGTGAACTGGACTCAACACCCCCTATTCACCGCCCAAGAATGTATCTGACTAGTAAGAGTCTTAAAACCTATGTATTGATATCTCTCTGGAAGTGAATCAAGAGGGTGTAAAGCGGCATAAACACAGCAGGGAAAAGCAGCTAAACCCCATTATAAAAATAGATTCCTTACCAAAAAAACCCCATAAAACAAAGACAGTGAAAGAGAGAGAAATTCTTACAAACTCCTTTCAGGGGCACTGATGCAACCTGGATTGACCATATCTAGACCCACAGCTGGATGAGACATAAGGCTGGACACTCTTGGGGCTGAGAGGATTGGTGAGGTTGGGTGAGCAAACGCAGACCCTTTAAAGTAATACTGCGTGGTACCCATGCCATGGGTCCCAAATCTCCAGGTTCAAGGGCATCTTCCTACATCGAAAACATGCCTGGGAAACCCAGAAGATGGTACACCGTGTGATCGGGAAAGGTTTCTAAAACGCACCTCATTTCTCCTCTCCTTGTGCTCGGGTTCGCCATTCCAGCCGCTTCACTAACAATCTCCCTACTTGGAGAATCAGCACCGTTGACCTCCTGTTTCTTACAGCTCGCAATTTGTCCTGAGGATGAACGGGAAGAGGGGGAACCAATGAGAGACTAGCTCTAGGTGTTGGGACAGGCACAGGTCACTCTATTTTCCCATCAGGAAGAAGAATGAACCACAGGCTTAGCCTTCCCCCCGGAACCAGAATAGGGCCTGAAGCAATCCTGCGCTTTTGCGGCCAGCTCCCAAAAAAGCGAGTTGACAAATGGAGCTCAGGGGCACTGCAATTCACAAACCTGCAGACTTATAAATGATAACTCTCGTCCACAAATATATTGAGGGAAGGCAACGAAGAGGATTTGAAAGCAAGGCAGAATTGCAGGAAACAGATTTCAGGAGGTAGATTCGACTCGCCTTGAAAGCACATGAAAAGCGGCAAAGCGTTGACAATGATGCCCTTGGCCAAAAAGGGCGTATGCGTTTTTTCCTGAATATATTCAGGAAAAAACGCATACGCCCTTTTTGGCCAACCAAGCAAGCCGGAAAGGCAAATCGGCGCTACAAAGAAGTCTCACTTGCCAGCGGTCAAAAGGGCCATGCTGAAAAAAGTGTAAAAACCAGAAATGCAGGACAGGCCATGGAGACATGGGAGCCTTGCTACGCTGATGGGCGGGGTGGAAATTGCCAACAGCCACTCTGGAGAAGTGTACGCTGTGTCCTGAAACATGTAATAAACACAGCTTAGAGAGCATAGGGCACTTCCACTCATGGGCGTAGAAATCGGGAAACCTAAAAATCAACAAGACACAGGCACCCCAAAGTTTAGGGCTGCTCTGTTTCCAAGAACCTCCACTTCGGTACACCTTAAATATCCCAGGAAAGAGAAAAATGGATAAAGAAGTTGTGGTACTTATGCACAATGGAATATCACTCAGGCATAAAATCAGTGTCATATGGTTAGTAGCAGCATGATGAGTGGATTTAGGGACGATGACTCTAAGTGAAGTAAGTCACACAGAAAAGGACACTTATCCTAAGATATCACTTATAGAGGGAATGTCAAAATCGCTACACCTGAACTGAATTCCAAAACAGAACAGAGTCACACATTTAGAAAACACACTATGGCTGCTTAACGGGAAAGGTGAGGCGGGGTGATGCATAAAACAAGGGTTTGACTTTAGCTCAGATACCTTTCCAGAAGCCAAATATGTAATAGACAAGACCTACTCCCTGCTCAGTGAACTGGACTCAACACCCCCTATTCACCGCCCAAGAATGTATCTGACTAGTAAGAGTCTTAAAACCTATGTATTGATATCTCTCTGGAAGTGAATCAAGAGGGTGTAAAGCGGCATAAACACAGCAGGGAAAAGCAGCTAAACCCCATTATAAAAAGAGATTACTTAAAAAAAAAACCCCATAAAACAAAGACAGTGAAAGAGAGAGAAATTCTTACAAACTCCTTTCAGGGGCACTGATGCAACCTGGATTGACCATATCTAGACCCACAGCTGGATGAGACATAAGGCTGGACACTCTTGGGGCTGAGAGGATTGGTGAGGTTGGGTGAGCAAACGCAGACCCTTTAAAGTAATACTGCGTGGTACCCATGCCATGGGTCCCAAATCTCCAGGTTCAAGGGCATCTTCCTACATCGAAAACATGCCTGGGAAACCCAGAAGATGGTACACCGTGTGATCGGGAAAGGTTTCTAAAACGCACCTCATTTCTCCTCTCCTTGTGCTCGGGTTCGCCATTCCAGCCGCTTCACTAACAATCTCCCTACTTGGAGAATCAGCACCGTTGACCTCCTGTTTCGTACAGCTCGGAATTTGTCCTGAGGATGAACGGGAAGAGGGGGAACCAATGAGACACTAGCTCTAGGTGTTGGGACAGGCACAGGTCACTCTATTTTCTCATCAGGAAGAAGAATGAACCACAGGCTCAGCCTGACCCCCGGAACCAGAATAGGGCCTGAAGCAATCCTGCGCTTTTGCGGCCAGCTCCCAAAAAAGCGAGTTGACAAATGGAGCTCAGGGGCACTGCAATTCTCAAACCTGCAGAGTTATAAATGATAACTCTCGTCCACAAATATATTGAGGGAAGGCAACGAAGAGGATTTGAAAGCAAGGCAGAATTGCAGGAAACAGAATTCAGGAGGTAGATTCGACTCACCTTGAAAGCACATGAAAAGCGGCAAAGCGTTGACAATGATGCCCTTGGCCAAAAAGGGCGTATGCGTTTTTTCCTGAATATATTCAGGAAAAAACGCATACGCCCTTTTTGGCCAACCAAGCAAGCCAGAAAGGCAAATCGGCGCTCCAAAGAAGTCTCGCTTGCCAGCGGTCAGAAGGGCCATGCTGAAAAAAGTGTAAAAACCAGAAATGCAGGACAGGCCATGGAGACATGGGAGCCTTGCTACGCTGATGGGCGGGATGGAAATTTCCAACAGCCACTCTGGAGTAGTGTACGCTGTGTCCTGTAATATGTAATAGACACAGTTTAGAGAGCATAGGGCACTTCCACTCATGGGCGTAGAAATCGGGAAACCTAAAAATCAACAAGACACAGGCACCCCAAAGTTTAGGGCTGCTCTGTTTCCAAAAACCTCCACTTCGGTACACCTTAAATATCCCAGGAAAGAGAAAAATGGATAAAGAAGTAGTGGTACTTATGCACAATGGAATGTCACTCAGCCATGAAATCAGTGTCATAAGGCTAGTAGCAGCATGATGAGTGGATTTAGGGACGATGACTCTAAGTGAAGTAAGTCACACAGAAAAGGACACTTATCCTAAGATATCACTTAGAGAGGGAATGTCAACATCGCTACACCTGAACTGAATTCCAAAACAGAACAGAGTCACACATTTAGAAAACACACTATGGCTGCTTAACGGGAAAGGTGAGGCGGGGTGATGCATAAAACAAGGGTTTGACTTTAGCTCAGATACCTTTCCAGAAGCCAAATATGTAATAGACAAGACCTACTCCCTGCTCAGTGAACTGGACTCAACACCCCCTATTCACCGCCCAAGAATGTATCTGACTAGTAAGAGTCTTAAAACCTATGTATTGATATCTCTCTGGAAGTGAATCAAGAGGGTGTAAAGCGGCATAAACACAGCAGGGAAAAGCAGCTAAACCCCATTATAAAAATAGATTCCTTACCAAAAAAACCCCATAAAACAAAGACAGTGAAAGAGAGAGAAATTCTTACAAACTCCTTTCAGGGGCACTGATGCAACCTGGATTGACCATATCTAGACCCACAGCTGGATGAGACATAAGGCTGGACACTCTTGGGGCTGAGAGGATTGGTGAGGTTGGGTGAGCAAACGCAGACCCTTTAAAGTAATACTGCGTGGTACCCATGCCATGGGTCCCAAATCTCCAGGTTCAAGGGCATCTTCCTACATCGAAAACATGCCTGGGAAACCCAGAAGATGGTACACCGTGTGATCGGGAAAGGTTTCTAAAACGCACCTCATTTCTCCTCTCCTTGTGCTCGGGTTCGCCATTCCAGCCGCTTCACTAACAATCTCCCTACTTGGAGAATCAGCACCGTTGACCTCCTGTTTCTTACAGCTCGCAATTTGTCCTGAGGATGAACGGGAAGAGGGGGAACCAATGAGAGACTAGCTCTAGGTGTTGGGACAGGCACAGGTCACTCTATTTTCCCATCAGGAAGAAGAATGAACCACAGGCTCAGCCTGCCCCCCGGAACCAGAATAGGGCCTGAAGCAATCCTGCGCTTTTGCGGCCAGCTCCCAAAAAAGCGAGTTGACAAATGGAGCTCAGGGGCACTGCAATTCACAAACCTGCAGACTTATAAATGAGAACTCTCGTCCACAAATATATTGAGGGAAGGCAACGAAGAGGATTTGAAAGCAAGGCAGAATTGCAGGAAACAGATTTCAGGAGGTAGATTCGACTCGCCTTGAAAGCACATGAAAAGCGGCAAAGCGTTGACAATGATGCCCTTGGCCAAAAAGGGCGTATGCGTTTTTTCCTGAATATATTCAGGAAAAAACGCATACGCCCTTTTTGGCCAACCAAGCAAGCCGGAAAGGCAAATCGGCGCTACAAAGAAGTCTCACTTGCCAGCGGTCAAAAGGGCCATGCTGAAAAAAGTGTAAAAACCAGAAATGCAGGACAGGCCATGGAGACATGGGAGCCTTGCTACGCTGATGGGCGGGGTGGAAATTGCCAACAGCCACTCTGGAGAAGTGTACGCTGTGTCCTGAAACATGTAATAAACACAGCTTAGAGAGCATAGGGCACTTCCACTCATGGGCGTAGAAATCGGGAAACCTAAAAATCAACAAGACACAGGCACCCCAAAGTTTAGGGCTGCTCTGTTTCCAAGAACCTCCACTTCGGTACACCTTAAATATCCCAGGAAAGAGAAAAATGGATAAAGAAGTTGTGGTACTTATGCACAATGGAATATCACTCAGGCATAAAATCAGTGTCATATGGTTAGTAGCAGCATGATGAGTGGATTTAGGGACGATGACTCTAAGTGAAGTAAGTCACACAGAAAAGGACACTTATCCTAAGATATCACTTATAGAGGGAATGTCAAAATCGCTACACCTGAACTGAATTCCAAAACAGAACAGAGTCACACATTTAGAAAACACACTATGGCTGCTTAACGGGAAAGGTGAGGTGGGGCGATGCATAAAACAAGGGTTTGAAATTAGCTCAGATACCGTTCCAGAAGCCAAATATGTAACAGACAAGACCTACTCCCTGCTCAGTGAACTGGACTCAACGCCCCCTATTCACCGCCCAAGAATATATCTGACTAGTAAGAGTCTTAAAACCTATGTATTGATATATCTCTGGAAGTGAATCAAGAGGGTGTAAAGCGGCATAAACACAGCAGGGAAAAGCAGCTAAACCCCATTATAAAAATAGATTACTTAAAAAAAACCCCATTAAACAAACACAGTGAAAGAGAGAGATATTCTTACAAAATCCGTTCAGGGGCTCTGATGCAACCTTGATTGACCATATCTAGACCCACAGCTGGATGAGACATAAGGCTGGACACTCTTGGGGCTGAGAGGATTGGTGAGGTTGGGTGAGCAAACGCAGACCCTTTAAAGTAATACTGCGTGGTACCCATGCCATGGGTCCCAAATCTCCAGGTTCAGGGGCATCTTCCTACATCGAAAACATGCCTGGGAAACTCAGAATATGGTACACCGTGTGATCGGGAAAGGTTTCTAAAACGCACCTCATTTCTCCTCTCCTTGTGCTCGGGTTCGCCATTCCAGTCGCTTCACTAACAATCTCCCTACTTGGAGAATCAGCACCGTTGACCTCCTGTTTCGTACAGCTCGGAATTTGTCCTGAGGATGAACGGGAAGAGGGGGAACCAATGAGACACTAGCTCTAGGTGTTGGGACAGGCACAGGTCACTCTATTTTCTCATCAGGAAGAAGAATGAACCACAGGCTCAGCCTGCCCCCCGGAACCAGAATAGGGCCTGAAGCAATCCTGCGCTTTTGCGGCCAGCTCCCAAAAAAGCGAGTTGACAAATGGAGCTCAGGGGCACTGCAATTCTCAAACCTGCAGACTTATAAATGATAACTCTCGTCCACAAATATATTGAGGGAAGGCAACGAAGAGGATTTGAAAGCAAGGCAGAATTGCAGGAAACAGAATTCAGGAGGTAGATTCGACTCACCTTGAAAGCACATGAAAAGCGGCAAAGCGTTGACAATGATGCCCTTGGCCAAAAAGGGCGTATGCGTTTTTTCCTGAATATATTCAGGAAAAAACGCATACGCCCTTTTTGGCCAACCAAGCAAGCCAGAAAGGCAAATTGGCGCTACAAAGAAGTCTCGCTTGCCAGCGGTCAGAAGGGCCATGCTGAAAAAAGTGTAAAAACCAGAAATGCAGGACAGGCCATGGAGACATGGGAGCCTTGCTACGCTGATGGGCGGGATGGAAATTTCCAACAGCCACTCTGGAGAAGTGTACGCTGTGTCCTGTAATATGTAATAGACACAGCTTAGAGAGCATAGGGCACTTCCACTCATGGGCGTAGAAATCGGGAAACCTAAAAATCAACAAGACACAGGCACCCCAAAGTTTAGGGCTGCTCTGTTTCCAAAAACCTCCACTTCGGTACACCTTAAATATCGCAGGAAAGAGAAAAATGGATAAAGAAGTAGTGGTACTTATGCACAATGGAATGTCACTCAGCCATGAAATCAGTGTCATAAGGCTAGTAGCAGCATGATGAGTGGATTTAGGGACGATGACTCTAAGTGAAGTAAGTCACACAGAAAAGGACACTTATCCTAAGATATCACTTAGAGAGGGAATGTCAACATCGCTACACCTGAACTGAATTCCAAAACAGAACAGAGTCACACATTTAGAAAACACACTATGGCTGCTTAACGGGAAAGGTGAGGCGGGGTGATGCATAAAACAAGGGTTTGACTTTAGCTCAGATACCTTTCCAGAAGCCAAATATGTAATAGACAAGACCTACTCCCTGCTCAGTGAACTGGACTCAACACCCCCTATTCACCGCCCAAGAATGTATCTGACTAGTAAGAGTCTTAAAACCTATGTATTGATATCTCTCTGGCAGTGAATCAAGAGTGTGTAAAGCGGCATAAACACAGCAGGGAAAAGCAGCTAAACCCCATTATAAAAATAGATTCCTTACCAAAAAAACCCCATAAAACAAAGACAGTGAAAGAGAGAGAAATTCTTACAAAATCCTTTCAGGGGCACTGATGCAACCTGGATTGACCATATCTAGACCCACAGCTGGATGAGACATAAGGCTGGACACTCTTGGGGCTGAGAGGATTGGTGAGGTTGGGTGAGCAAACGCAGACCCTTTAAAGTAATACTGCGTGGTACCCATGCCATGGGTCCCAAATCTCTAGGTTCAAGGGCATCTTCCTACATCGAAAACATGCCTGGGAAACCCAGAAGATGGTACACCGTGTGATCGGGAAAGGTTTCTAAAACGCACCTCATTTCTCCTCTCCTTGTGCTCGGGTTCGCCATTCCAGCCGCTTCACTAACAATCTCCCTACCTGGAGAATCAGCACCGTTGACCTCCTGTTTCTTACAGCTCGCAATTTGTCCTGAGGATGAACGGGAAGAGGGGGAACCAATGAGAGACTAGCTCTAGGTGTTGGGACAGGCACAGGTCACTCTATTTTCCCATCGGGAAGAAGAATGAACCACAGGCTCAGCCTGACCCCCGGAACCAGAATAGGGCCTGAAGCAATCCTGCGCTTTTGCGGCCAGCTCCCAAAAAAGCGAGTTGACAAATGGAGCTCAGGGGCACTGCAATTCTCAAACCTGCAGACTTATAAATGATAACTCTCGTCCACAAATATATTGAGGGAAGGCAACGAAGAGGATTTGAAAGCAAGGCAGAATTGCAGGAAACAGAATTCAGGAGGTAGATTCGACTCACCTTGAAAGCACATGAAAAGCGGCAAAGCGTTGACAATGATGCCCTTGGCCAAAAAGGGCGTATGCGTTTTTTTCCTGAATATATTAAGGAAAAAACGCATACGCCCTTTTTGGCCAACCAAGCAAGCCAGAAAGGCAAATCGGCGCTACAAAGAAGTCTCGCTTGCCAGCGGTCAGAAGGGCCATGCCGAAAAAAGTGTAAAAACCAGAAATGCAGGACAGGCCATGGAGACATGGGAGCCTTGCTACGCTGATGGGCGGGGTGGAAATTGCCAACAGCCACTCTGGAGAAGTGTACGCTGCGTCCTGAAACATGTAATAAACACAGCTTAGAGAGCATAGGGCACTTCCACTCATGGGCGTAGAAATTGGGAAACCTAAAAATCAACAAGACACAGGCACCCCAAAGTTTAGGGCTGCTCTGTTTCCAAGAACCTCCACTTCGGTACACCTTAAATATCCCAGGAAAGAGAAAAATGGATAAAGAAGTTGTGGTACTTATGCACAATGGAATGTCACTCAGCCATGAAATCAGTGTCATAAGGTTAGTAGCAGCATGATGAGTGGATTTAGGGACGATGACTCTAAGTGAAGTAAGTCACACAGAAAAGGACACTTATCCTAAGATATCACTTATAGAGGGAATGTCAAAATCGCTACACCTGAACTGAATTCCAAAACAGAACAGAGTCACACATTTAGAAAACACACTATGGCTGCTTAACGGGAAAGGTGAGGTGGGGCGATGCATAAAACAAGGGTTTGAAATTAGCTCAGATACCGTTCCACAAGCCAAATATGTAATAGACAAGACCTACTCCCTGCTCAGTGAACTGGACTCAACGCCCCCTCTTCACCGCCCAAGAATATATCTGACTAGTAAGAGTCTTAAAACCTATGTATTCATATCTCTCTGGAAGTGAATCAAGAGGGTGTAAAGCGGCATAAACACAGCAGGGAAAAGCAGCTAAACCCCATTATAAAAATAGATTACATTAAAAAAAAACCCATTAAACAAAGACAGTGAAAGAGAGAGAAATTCTTACAAAATCCGTTCAGGGGCTCTGATGCAACCTGGATTGACCATATCTAGACCCACAGCTGGATGAGACATAAGGCTGGACACTCTTGGGGCTGAGAGGATTGGTGAGGTTGGGTGAGCAAAAGCAGACCCTTTAAAGTAATACTGCGTGGTACCCATGCCATGGGTCCCAAATCTCCACGTTCAAGGGCATCTTTCAACATCGAAAACATGCCTGGGAAACCCAGAAGATGGTACACCGTGTGATCGGGAAAGGTTTCTAAAACGCACCTCATTTCTCCTCTCCTTGTGCTTGGGTTCTCCATTCCAGCCGCTTCACTAACAATGTCCCTACGTGGACAATCAGCACCGTTGACCTCCTGTTTCATACAGCTCGCAATTTGTCCTGAGGATGAACAGGAAGAGGGGGAACCAATGAGAGACTAGCTCTAGGTGTTGGGACAGGCACAGGTCACTCTATTTTCTCATCAGGAAGAAGAATGAACCACAGGCTCAGCCTGACCCCAGGAACCAGAATAGGGCCTGAAGCAATCCTGCGCTTTTGCGGCCAGCTCCCAAAAAAGCGAGTTGACAAATGGAGCTCAGGGGCACTGCAATTCTCAAACCTGCAGAGTTATAAATGATAACTCTCGTCCACAAATATATTGAGGGAAGGCAACGAAGAGGATTTGAAAGCAAGGCAGAATTGCAGGAAACAGAATTCAGGAGGTAGATTCGACTCACCTTGAAAGCACATGAAAAGCGGCAAAGCGTTGACAATGATGCCCTTGGCCAAAAAGGGCGTATGCGTTTTTTTCCTGAATATATTCAGGAAAAAACGCATACGCCCTTTTTGGCCAACCAAGCAAGCCAGAAAGGCAAATCAGCGCTACAAAGAAGTCTCGCTTGCCAGCGGTCAGAAGGGCCATGCTGAAAAAAGTGTAAAACCAGAAATGCAGGACAGGCCATGGAGACATGGGAGCCTTGCTACGCTGATGGGCGGGGTGGAAATTGCCAACAGCCACTCTGGAGAAGTGTACGCTGTGTCCTGTAATATGTAATAGACACAGCTTAGAGAGCATAGGGCACTTCCACTCATGGGCGTAGAAATCGGGAAACCTAAAAATCAACAAGACACAGGCACCCCAAAGTTTAGGGCTGCTCTGTTTCCAAAAACCTCCACTTCGGTACACCTTAAATATCCCAGGAAAGAGAAAAATGGATAAAGAAGTAGTGGTACTTATGCACAATGGAATGTCACTCAGCCATGAAATCAGTGTCATAAGGCTAGTAGCAGCATGATGAGTGGATTTAGGGACGATGACTCTAAGTGAAGTAAGTCACACAGAAAAGGACACTTATCCTAAGATATCACTTAGAGAGGGAATGTCAACTTCGCTACACCTGAGCTGAATTCCAAAACAGAACAGAGTCACACATTTAGAAAACACACTATGGCTGCTTAACGGGAAAGGTGAGGTGGGGCGATGCATAAAACAAGGGTTTGAAATTAGCTCAGATACCGTTCCACAAGCCAAATATGTAATAGACAAGACATACTCCCTGCTCAGTCAACTGGATTCAACGCCCCCTATTCACCGCCCAAGAATATATCTGACTAGTAAGAGTCTTAAAACCTATGTATTGCTATCTCTCTGGCAGTGAATCAAGAGGGTGTAAAGCGGCATAAACTCAGCAGGGAAAAGCAGCTAAACCCCATTATAAAAATAGATTACTTAAAATAAACCCCATTAAACAAAGACAGTGAAAGAGAGAGAAATTCTTACAAAATCCATTCAGGGACTCTGATGCAACCTGGATTGACCATATCTAGACCCACAGCTGGATGAGACATAAGGCTGGAAACTCTTGGGGCTGAGAGGATTGGTGAGGTTGGGTGAGCAAACGCAGACCCTTTAAAGTAATACAGCGTGGTACCCATGCCATGGGTCCCAAATCTCCAGGTTCAAGGGCATCTTCCTAAATCGAAAACATGCCTGGGAAACCCAGAAGATGGTACACCGTGTGATTGGGAAAGGTTTTTAAACCCACCTCATTTCTCCACTCCTTGTGCTCGGGTTTGCTATTCCAGCCGCTTCACTAACAATCTCCCTACGTGGAGAATCAGCACCGCTGACCTCCTGTTTCGTAAAGCTCACAATTTGTCCTGAGGATGAACGGGAAGAGGGGGAACCAATGAGAGACTAGCTCTAGGTGTTGGGACAGGCACAGGTCACTCTATTTTCCCATCAGGAAGAAGGATGAACCACAGGCTTAGCCTGCCCCCCGCAACCAGAATAGGGCCTGAAGCAATCCTGCGCTTTTGCGGCCAGCTCCCAAAAAAGCGAGTTGACAAATGGAGCTCAGGGGCACTGCAATTCACAAACCTGCAGAGTTATAAATAATAACTCTCGTCCACAAATATATTGAGGGAAGGCAACGAAGAGGATTTGAAAGCAAGGCAGAATTGCAGGAAACAGATTTCAGGAGGTAGATTCGACTCGCCTTGAAAGCACATGAAAAGCGGCAAAGCGTTGACAATGATGCCCTTGGCCAAAAAGGGCGTATGCGTTTTTTCCTGAATATATTCAGGAAAAAACGCATACGCCCTTTTTGGCCAACCAAGCAAGCCGGAAAGGCAAATCGGCGCTACAAAGAAGTCTCACTTGCCAGCGGTCAAAAGGACCATGCTGAAAAAAGTGTAAAAACCAGAAATGCAGGACAGGCCATGGAGACATGGGAGCCTTGCTACACTGATGGGCGGGGTGGAAATTGCCAACAGCCACTCTGGAGAAGTGTACGCTGCATCCTGAAATATGTAATAAACACAGCTTAGAGAGCATAGGGCACTTCCACTCATGGGCGGAGAAATCGGGAAACCTAAAAATGAACAAGACACAGGCACTCCAAAGTTTAGGGCTGCTCTGTTTCCAAGAACCTCCACTTCAGTACACCTTAAATATCCCAGGAAAGAGAAAAATGGATAAAGAAGTTGTGGTACTTATGCACAATGGAATATCACTCAGTCATGAAATCAGTGTCATATGGCTAGTAGCAGCATGATGACTGGATTTAGGGACGATGACTCTAAGTGAAGTAAGTCACACAGAAAAGGACACTTATCCTAAGATATCACTTATAGAGGGAATGTCAAAATCGCTACACCTGAACTGAATTCCAAAACAGAACAGAGTCACACATTTAGAAATCACACTATGGCTGCTTAACGGGAAAGGTGAGGTGGGGCGATGCATAAATCAAGGGTCTGAAATTAGCTCAGATACCGTTCCACAAGCCAAATATGTAATAGACAAGACCTACTCCCTGCTCAGTCAACTGGACTCAACGCCCCCTCTTCACCGCCCAAGAATATATCTGACTAGTAAGAGTCTTAAAACCTATGTATTGATATCTCTCTGGCAGTGAATCAAGAGGGTGTAAAGCGGCATAAACACAGCAGGGAAAAGCAGCTAAACCCCATTATAAAAATAGATTACTTAAACAAAAATCCCATTAAACAAAGACAGTGAAAGAGAGAGAAATTCTTGCAAAATCCATTCAGGGGCTCTGATGCAACCTGGATTGACCATATCTAGACCCACAGCTGGATGAGACATAAGGCTGGACACTCTTGGGGCTGAGAGGATTGGTGAGGTTGGGTGAGCAAACGCAGACCCTTTAAAGTAATACTGCGTGGTACCCATGCCATGGGTCCCAAATCTCCAGGTTCAAGGGCATCTTCCTACATGGAAAACATGCCTGGGAAACCCAGAAGATGGTACACCGTGTGATCTGGAAAGGTTTCTAAAACGCCCCTCATTTCTCCTCTCCTTGGGCTCGGGTTCGCCATTTCAGCCGCTTCACTAACAATTTCCCTACGTGGACAATCAGGACCGTTGACCTCCTGTTTCGTACAGCTCGCAATTTGTCCTGAGAATGAACAGGAAGAGGGGGAACCAATGAGAGACTAGCTCTAGGTGTTGGGACAGGCACAGGTCACTCTATTTTCCCATCAGGAAGAAGAATGAACCACAGGTTTAGCCTGCCCCCCGGAACCAGAATAGGGCCTGAAGCAATCCTGCGCTTTTGCGGCCAGCTCCCAAAAAAGCGAGTTGACAAATGGAGCTCAGGGGCACTGCAATTCACAAACCTGCAGACTTATAAATGATAACTCTCGTCCACAAATATATTGAGGGAAGGCAACGAAGAGGATTGGAAAGCAAGGCAGAATTGCAGGAAACAGATTTCAGGAGGTAGATTCGACTCGTCTTGAAAGCACATGAAAAGCGGCAAAGGGTTGACAATGATGCCCTTGGCCAAAAAGGGCGTATGCGTTTTTTCCTGAATATATTCAGGAAAAAACGCATACGCCCTTTTTGGCCAACCAAGCAAGCCGGAAAGGCAAATCGGCGCTACAAAGAAGTCTCGCTTACCAGCGGTCAAAAGGGAAATGCTGAAAAAAGTGTAAAAACCAGAAATGCAGGACAGGCCATGGAGACATGGGAGCCTTGCCACGCTGATGGGCGGGATGGAAATTGCCAACAGCCACTCTGGAGAAGTGTACGCTGGGTCCTGAAATATGTAATAAACACAGCTTAGAGAGCATAGGGCACTTCCACTCATGGGCGTAGAAATCGGGAAACCTAAAAATCAACAAGACACAGGCACCCCAAACTGTAGGGCTGCTTGCTCTGTTTCCAAGAACCTCCACTTCGGTACACCTTAAATATCCCAGGAAAGAGAAAAATGGATAAATAAGTTGTGGTACGTATGCACAATGGAATATCACTCAGCCATGAAATCAGTGTCATATGGCTAGTAGCAGCATGATGAGTGGATTTAGGGACGATGACTCTAAGTGAAGTAAGTCACACAGAAAAGGACACTTATCCTAAGATATCACTTATAGAGGGAATGTCAAAATCGCTACACCTGAACTGAATTCCAAAACAGAACAGAGTCACACATTTAGAAAACACACTATGGCTGCTTAACGGGAAAGGTGAGGTGGGGCGATGCATAAAACAAGGGTGTGAAATTAGCTCAGATACTGTTCCACAAGCCAAATATGTAATAGACAAGACCTACTCCCTGCTCAGTCAACTGGACTCAACGTCCCCTATTCACCCCCCAAGAATATATCTGACTAGTAAGAGTCTTAAAACCTATGTATTGATATCCCTCTGGAAGTGAATCAAGAGGGTGTAAAGCGGCATAAACACAGCAGGGAAAAGCAGCTAAACCCCATTATAAAAATAGATTACTTAAAAGAAAACTCATTAAACAAAGACAGTGAAAGAGAGAGAAATTCTTACAAAATCCGTTCAGGGGCTCTGATGCAACCTGGATTCACCATATCTAGACCCACAGCTGGTTGAGACATAAGGCTGGACACTCTTGGGGCTGAGAGGATTGGTGAGGTTGGGTGAGCAAACGCAGACCCTTTAAAGCAATACTGCGTGGTACCCATGCCATGGGTCCCAAATCTCCAGGTTCAAGGGCATCTTCCTACATCGAAAACATGCCTGGGAAACCCAGAAGATGGTACACCGTGTGATCTGGAAAGGTTTCTAAAACGCACCTCATTTCTCCTCTCCTTGGGCTCGGGTTCGCCATTCCAGCCGCTTCACTATCAATCTCCCTACGTGGACAATCAGCACCGTTGCCCTCCTGTTTCGTACAGCTCGCAATTTGTCCTGAGGATGAACGGGAAGAGGGGGAACCAATGAGAGACTACCTCTAGGTGTTGGGACAGGCACAGGTCACTCTATTTTCCCATCAGGAAGAAGAATGAACCACAGGCTCAGCCTGCCCCCCGGAACCAGAATAGGGCCTGAAGCAATGCTGCGCTTTTGCGGCCAGCTCCCAAAAAAGCGAGTTGACAAATGGAGCTCAGGGGCACTGCAATTCACAAACCTGCAGAGTTATAAGTGATAACTCTCGTCCACAAATATATTGAGGGAAGGCAACGAAGAGGATTTGAAAGCAAGGCAGAATTGCAGGAAACAGATTTCAGGAGGTAGATTCGACTCGCCTTGAAAGCACATGAAAAGCGGCAAAGCGTTGACAATGATGCCCTTGGCCAAAAAGGGCGTATGCGTTTTACCTGAATATATTCAGGAAAAAACGCATACGCCCTTTTTGGCCAACCAAGCAAGCCAGAAAGGCAAATCGGCGCTACAAAGGAGTCTCGCTTGCCGGCGGTGAAAAGGGCCATGCTGAAAAAAGTTTAAAAACCAGAAATGCAGGACAGGCCATGGAGACATGGGAGCCTTGCCACGCTGATGGGCGGGGTGGAAATTGCCAACAGCCACTCTGGAGAAGTGTACGCTGCGTCCTGAAATATGTAATAGACAAAGCTTAGACAGCATAGGGCACTTCCACTCATGGGCGTAGAAATCGGGAAACCTAAAAATCAACAAGACACAGGCACCCCAAAGTTTAGGGCTGCTCTGTTTCCAAGAACTTCCACTTCGGTACACCTTAAATATCCCAGGAAAGAGAAAAATGGATAAAGAAGTTGTGGTACTTATGCACAATGGAATGTCACTCAGCCATGAAATCAGTGTCATAAGGCTAGTATCAGCATGATGAGTGGATTGAGGGATGATGACTCTAAGTGAAGTAAGTCACACAGAAAAGGACACTTATCCTAAGATATCACTTGTAGAGGGAATGTCAAAATCGCTACACCTGAACTGAATTCCAAAACAGAACAGAGTCACATATTTAGGAAACACACTATGGCTGCTTAACGGGAAAGGTGAGGGGGGGTGATGCATAAAACAAGGGTTTGAAATTAGCTCAGATACCGTTCCACAAGCCAAATATGTAATAGACAAGACCTACTCCCTGCTCAGTCAACTGGACTCAACGCCCCCTATTCACCGCCCAAGAATATATCTGACTAGTAAGAGTCTTAAAACCTATGTATTGATATCTCTCTGGCAGTGAATCAAGAGGGTGTAAAGCGGCATAAACACAGCAGGGAAAAGCAGCTAAACCCCATTATAAAAATAGATTACTTAAAATAAACCCCATTAAACAAAGACAGTGAAACACAGAGAAATTCTTACAAAATCCGTTCAGGGGCTCTGATGCAACCTGGATTGACCATATCTAGACCCACAGCTGGATGAGACATAAGGCTGGACACTCTTGGGGCTGAGAGGATTGGTGAGGTTGGGTGAGCAAACGCAGACCCTTTAAAGTAATACTGCGTGGTACCCATGCCATGGGTCCCAAATCTCCAGGTTCAAGGGCATCTCCCTACATGGAAAACATGCCTGGGAAACCCAGAAGATGGTACACCGTGTGATCGGGAAAGGTTTCTAAAACGCACCTCATTTCTCCTCTCCTTGTGCTCGGGTTCCCCATTCCAGCCACTTCACTAACAATCTCCCTACTTGGAGAATCAGCACCGTTGACCTCCTGTTTCGTACAGCTCGCAATTTGTCCTGAGGATGAACGGGAAGAGGGGGAACCAATGAGAGACTAGCTCTAGGTGTTGGGACAGGCACAGGTCACTCTATTTTCCCATCAGGAAGAAGAATGAACCACAGGCTCAGCCTGCCCCCCGGAACCAGAATAGGGCCTGAAGCAATCCTGCGCTTTTGCGGCCAGCTCCCAAAAAAGCGAGTTGACAAATGGAGCTCAGGGGCACTGCAATTCACAAACCTGCAGACTTATAAATGATAACTCTCGTCCACAAATATATTGAGGGAAGGCAACGAAGAGGATTTGAAAGCAAGGCAGAATTGCAGGAAACGGATTTCAGGAGGTAGATTCGACTCGCCTTGAAAGCACATGAAAAGCGGCAAAGCGTTGACAATGATGCCCTTGGCCAAAAAGGGCGTATGCGTTTTTTCCTGAATATATTCAGGAAAAAACGCATACGCCCTTTTTGGCCAACCAAGCAAGCCGGAAAGGCAAATCAGCGCTACAAAGAAGTCTCGCTTGCCAGCGGTCAAAAGGGCTATGCTGAAAAAAGTGTAAGAACCAGAAATGCAGGACAGGCCATGGAGACATGGGAGCCTTGCCACGCTGATGGGCGGGGTGGAAATTGCCAACAGCCACTCTGGAGGAGTGTACGCTGCGTCCTGAAACATGTAATAGACACAGCTTAGAGAGCATAGGGCACTTCCACTCATGGGCGTAGAAATCGGGAAACCTAAAAATCAACAAGATACAGGCAAACCAAAGTTTAGGGCTGCTCTGTTTCCAAGAACCTCCACTTCAGTACACCTTAAATATCCCAGGAAAGAGAAAAATTGATAAAGAAGCTGTGGTACTTATGCACAATGGAATATCACTCAGCCATGAAATCAGTGTCATATGGCTAGTAGCAGCATGATGAGTGGATTTAGGGACGATGACTCTAAGTGAAGTAAGTCACACAGAAAAGGACACTTATCCTAAGATATCACTTATAGAGGGAATGTCAAAATCGCTACACCTGAACTGAATTCCAAAACAGAACAGAGTCACACATTTAGAAAACACACTATGGCTGCTTAACGGGAAAGGTGAGGTGGGGCGATGCAAAAAACAAGGGTTTGCAATTAGCTCAGATACCGTTCCACAAGCCAAATATGTAATAGACAAGACCTATTCCCTGCTCAGTCAACTGGACTCAACGTCCCCTATTCACCGCCCAAGAATATATCTGACTACTAAGAGTCTTAAAACCTATGTATTGATATCTCTCTGGCAGTGAATCAAGAGGGTGTAAAGCGGCATAAACACAGCAGGGAAAAGCAGCTAAACCCCATTATAAAAATAGATTACTTAAAAAAAAACCCATTAAACAAAGACAGTGAAAGAGAGAGAAATTCTTACAAAATCCGTTCAGGGGCTCTGATGCAACCTGGATTGACCATATCTAGACCCACAGCTGGATGAGACATAAGGCTGGACACTCTTGGGGCTGAGAGGATTGGTGAGGTTGGGTGAGCAAACGCAGACCCTTTAAAGTAATACTGCGTGGTACCCATGCCATGGGTCCCAAATCTCCAGGTTCAAGGGCATCTTCCTACATGGAAAACATGCCTGGGAAACCCAGAAGATGGTACACCGTGTGATCGGGAAAGGTTTCTAAAACGCACCTCATTTCTCCTCTCCTTGTGCTCGGGTTCGCCATTCCAGCCGCTTCACTAACAATCTCCCTACTTGGAGAATCAGCACCGTTGACCTCCTGTTTCGTACAGCTCGCAATTTGTCCTGAGGATGAACGGGAAGAGGGGGAACCAATGAGAGACTAGCTCTAGGTGTTGGGACAGGCACAGGTCACTCTATTTTCCCATCAGGAAGAAGAATGAACCACAGGCTCAGCCTGACCCCCGGAACCAGAAGAGGGCCTGAAGCAATCCTGCGCTTTTGCGGCCAGCTCCCACAAAAGCGAGTTGACAAATGGAGCTCAGGGGCACTGCAATTCACAAACCTGCAGACTTATAAATGATAACTCTCGTCCACAAATATATTGAGGGAAGGCAACGAAGAGGATTTGAAAGCAAGGCAGAATTGCACGAAACAGATTTCAGGAGGTGGATTCGACTCGCCTGAAAAGCACATGAAAAGCGGCAAAGCGTTGACAATGATGCCCTTGGCCAAAAAGGGCGTATGCGTTTTTTCCTGAATATATTCAGGAAAAAACGCATACGCCCTTTTTGGCCAACCACGCAAGCCGGAAAGGCAAATCGGCGCCACAAAGAAGTCTCACTTGCCAGCGGTTAAAAGGGCCATGCTGAAAAAAGTGTAAAAATCAGAAATGCAGGACAGGCCATGGAGACATGGGAGCCTTGCTACGCTGATGGGCGGGATGGCAATTGCCAACAGCCACTCTGGAGAAGTGTACGCTGCGTCCTGAAATATGTAATAGACACAGCTTAGAGAGCATAGGGCACTTCCACTCATGGGCGTAGAAATCGGGAAACCTAAAAATCAACAAGACACAGGCACCCCAAAGTTTAGGGCTGCTCTGTTTCCAAGAACCTCCACTTCTGTACACCTTAAATATCCCAGGAAAGAGAAAAATGGATAAAGAAGTTGTGGTACTTATGCACAATGGAATGTCACTCAGCCATGAAATCAGTGTCACATGGCTAGTAGCAGCATGATGAGTGGATTTAGGGACGATGACTCTAAGTGAAGTAAGTCACACAGAAAAGGACACTTATCCTAAGATATCACTTATAGAGGGAATGTCAAAATCGCTACACCTGAACTGAATTCCAAAACAGAACAGAGTCACACATTTAGAAATCACATTATGGCTGCTTAACGGGAAAGGTGAGGTGGGGCGATGCATAAAACAAGGGTTTGAAATTAGCTCAGATACCGTTCCACAAGCCAAATATGTAATAGACAAGACCTACTCCCTGCTCAGTGAACTGGACTCAACGCCCCCTATTCACCGCCCAAGAATATATCTGACTAGTAAGAGTCTTAAAACCTATGTATTGATATCTCTCTGGAAGTGAATCAAGAGGGTGTAAAGCGGCATAAACACAGCAGGGAAAAGCAGCTAAACCCCATTATAAAAATAGATTACTTAAAAAAATACCCCATAAAACAAAGACAGTGAAAGAGAGAGAAATTCTTACAAAATCCGTTCAGGGGCTCTGATGCAACCTGGATTGACCATATCTAGACCCACAGCTGGATGAGACATAAGGCTGGACACTCTTGGGGCTGAGAGGATTGGTGAGGTTGGGTGAGCAAACGCAGACCCTTTAAAGTAATACTGCGTGGTACCCATGCCATGGGTCCCAAATCTCCAGGTTCAAGGGCATCTTCCTACATCGAAAACATGCCTGGGAAACCCAGAAAATGAAACACCGTGTGATTGGGAAAGATTTCTAAAACGCAACTCATTTCTCGTCTCCTTGTGCTCGGGTTCGCCATTTCAACAGCTTCACTAACAATCTCCCTACTTGGAGAATCAGCACCATTGACCTCCTGTTTCGTACAGCTCGCAATTTGTCCTGAGGATGAACGGGAAGAGGGGGAACCAATGAGAGACTAGCTCTAGGTGTTGGGACAGGCACAGGTCACTCTATTTTCCCATCAGGAAGAAGAATGAACCACAGGCTCAGCCTGCCCCCCGGAACCAGAATAGGGCCTGAAGCAATCCTGCGCTTTTGCGGCCAGCTCCCAAAAAAGCGAGTTGACAAATGGAGCTCAGGGGCACTGCAATTCACAAACCTGCAGAGTTATAAATGATAACTCTCGTCCACAAATATATTGAGGGAAGGCAAAGAAGAGGATTTCAAAGCAAGGCAGAATTGCAGGAAACAGATTTCAGGAGGTAGATTCGACTCGCTTTGAAAGCACATGAAAAGCGGCAAAGCGTTGACAATGATGCCCTTGGCCAAAAAGGGCGTATGCGTTTTTTCCTGAATATATTCAGGAAAAAACGCATACGCCCTTTTTGCCCAACCAAGCAAGCCGAAAAGGCAAATCGGCACTACAAAGAAGTCTCGCTTGCCAGCGGTCAAAAGGGCCATGCTGAAAAAAGTTTAAAAACCAGAAATGCAGGACAGGCCATGGAGACATGGGAGCCTTGCCACGCTGATGGGCGGGGTGGAAATTGCCAACAGCCACTCTGGAGAAGTGTACGCTGCGTCCTGAAATATGTAATAGACACAGCTTAGAGAGCATAGGGCACTTCCACTCATGGGCGTAGAAATCGGGAAACCTAAAAATCAACAAGACACAGGCACCCCAAAGTTTAGGGCTGCTCTGTTTCCAAGAACTTCCACTTCAGTACACCTTAAATATCCCAGGAAAGAGAAAAATGGATAAAGAAGTTGTGGTACTTATGCACAATGGAATATCACTCAGCCATGAAATCAGTGTCATAAGGCTAGTATCAGCATAATGAGTGGATTGAGGGATGATGACTCTAAGTGAAGTAAGTCACACAGAAAAGGACACTTATCCTAAGATATCACTTGTAGAGGGAATGTCAAAATCGCTACACCTGAACTGAATTCCAAAACAGAACAGAGTCACACATTTAGAAAACACACTATGGCTGCTTAACGGGAAAGGTGAGGGGGGGTGATGCATAAAAGAAGGGTTTGAAATTAGCTCAGATACCGTTCCACAAGCCAAATATGTAATAGACAAGACCTACTCCCTGCTCAGTCAACTAGACTCAACGCCCCCTATTCACCGCCCAAGAATATATCTGACTAGTAAGAGTCTTAAAACCTATGTATTGATATCTCTCTGGAAGTGAATCAAGAGGGTGTAAAGCGGCATAAACACAGCAGGGAAAAGCAGCTAAACCCCATTATAAAAATAGATTACTTAAAAAAAACCCCATTAAACAAAGACAGTGAAAGAGAGAGAAATTCTTACAAAATCCGTTCAGGGGCTCTGATGCAACCTGGAATGACCATATCTAGACCCACAGCTGGATGAGACATAAGGCTGGACACTCTTGGGGCTGAGAGGATTGGTGAGGTTGGGTGAGCAAACGCAGACCCTTTAAAGTAATACTGCGTGGTACCCATGCCATGGGTCCCAAATCTCCAGGTTCAAGGGCATCTTCCTACATGGAAAACATGCCTGGGAAACCCAGAAGATGGTACACCGTGTGATCGGGAAAGGTTTCTAAAAAGCACCTCATTTCTCCTCTCCTTGTGCTTGGGTTCCCCATTCCAGCCACTTCACTAACAATCTCACTACTTGGAGAATCAGCACCGTTGACCTCCTGTTTCGTACAGCTCGCAATTTGTCCTGAGGATGAACGGGAAGAGGGGGAACCAATGAGAGACTAGCTCTAGGTGTTGGGACAGGCACAGGTCACTCTATTTTCCCATCAGGAAGAAGAATGAACCACAGGCTCAGCCTGCCCCCCGGAACCAGAATAGGGCCTGAAGCAATCCTGCGCTTTTGCGGCCAGCTCCCAAAAAAGCGAGTTGACAAATGGAGCTCAGGGGCACTGCAATTCACAAACCTGCAGAGTTATAAATGATAACTCTCGTCCACAAATATATTGAGGGAAGGCAACGAAGAGGATTTGAAAGCAAGGCAGAATTGCAGGAAACGGATTTCAGGAGGTAGATTGAACTCGCCTTAAAGGACATGAAAAGCGGCAAAGCGTTGACAATGATGCCCTTGGCCAAAAAGGGCGTATGCGTTTTTTCCTGAATATATTCAGGAAAAAACGCATACGCCCTTTTTGGCCAACCAAGCAAGCCGGAAAGGCAAATCAGCGCTACAAAGAAGTCTCGCTTGCCAGCGGTCAAAAGGGCTATGCTGAAAAAAGTGTAAAAACCAGAAATGCAGGACAGGCCATGGAGACATGGGAGCCTTGCCACGCTGATGGGCGGGGTGGCAATTGCCAACAGCCACTCTGGAGGAGTGTACGCTGCGTCCTGAAACATGTAATAGACACAGCTTAGAGAGCATAGGGCACTTCCACTCATGGGCGTAGAAATCGGGAAACCTAAAAATCAACAAGACACAGGCAAACCAAAGTTTAGGGCTGCTCTGTTTCCAAGAACCTCCACTTCAGTACACCTTAAATATCCCAGGAAAGAGAAAAATTGATAAAGAAGCTGTGGTACTTATGCACAATGGAATATCACTCAGCCATGAAATCAGTGTCATATGGCTAGTAGCAGCATGATGAGTGGATTTAGGGACGATGACTCTAAGTGACGTAAGTCACACAGAAAAGGACACTTATCCTAAGATATCACTTATAGAGGGAATGTCAAAATCGCTACACCTGAACTGAATTCCAAAACAGAACAGAGTCACACATTTAGAAAACACACTATGGCTGCTTAACGGGAAAGGTGAGGCGGGGTGATGCATAAAACAAGGGTTTGACTTTAGCTCAGATACCTTTCCAGAAGCCAAATATGTAATAGACAAGACCTACTCCCTGCTCAGTGAACTGGACTCAACACCCCCTATTCACCGCCCAAGAATATATCTGACTAGTAAGCGTCTTAAAACCTATGTATTGATATCTCTCTGGAAGTGAATCAAGAGGGTGTAAAGCGGCATAAACACAGCAGGGAAAAGCAGCTATACCCCATTATAAAAATAGATTCCTTACCAAAAAAACCCCATAAAACAAAGACAGTGAAAGAGAGAGAAATTCTTACAAAATCCTTTCAGGGGCACTGATGCAACCTGGATTGACCATATCTAGACCCACAGCTGGATGAGACATAAGGCTGGACACTCTTGGGGCTGAGAGGATTGGTGAGGTTGGGTGAGCAAACGCAGACCCTTTAAAGTAATACTGCGTGGTACCCATGCCATGGGTCCCAAATCTCCAGGTTCAAGGGCATCTTCCTACATCGAAAACATGCCTGGGAAACCCAGAAGATGGTACACCGTGTGATCGGGAAAGGTTTCTAAAACGCACCTCATTTCTCCTCTCCTTGTGCTCGGGTTCGCCATTCCAGCCGCTTCACTAACAATCTCCCTACTTGGAGAATCAGCACCGTTGACCTCCTGTTTCTTACAGCTCGCAATTTGTCCTGAGGATGAACGGGAAGAGGGGGAACCAATTAGACACTAGCTCTAGGTGTTGGGACAGGCACAGGTCACTCTATTTTCCCATCAGGAAGAAGAATGAACCACAGGCTTAGCCTGCCCCCCGGAACCAGAATAGGGCCTGAAGCAATCCTGCGCTTTTGCGGCCAGCTCCCAAAAAAGCGAGTTGACAAATGGAGCTCAGGGGCACTGCAATTCACAAACCTGCAGACTTATAAATGATAACTCTCGTCCACAAATATATTGAGGGAAGGCAACGAAGAGGATTTGAAAGCAAGGCAGAATTGCAGGAAACAGATTTCAGGAGGTAGATTCGACTCGCCTTGAAAGCACATGAAAAGCGGCAAAGCGTTGACAATGATGCCCTTGGCCAAAAAGGGCGTATGCGTTTTTTCCTGAATATATTCAGGAAAAAACGCATACGCCCTTTTTGGCCAACCAAGCAAGCCGGAAAGGCAAATCGGCGCTACAAAGAAGTCTCACTTGCCAGCGGTCAAAAGGGCCATGCTGAAAAAAGTGTAAAAACCAGAAATGCAGGACAGGCCATGGAGACATGGGAGCCTTGCTACGCTGATGGGCGGGGTGGAAATTGCCAACAGCCACTCTGGAGAAGTGTACGCTGTGTCCTGAAACATGTAATAAACACAGCTTAGAGAGCATAGGGCACTTCCACTCATGGGCGTAGAAATCGGGAAACCTAAAAATCAACAAGACACAGGCACCCCAAAGTTTAGGGCTGCTCTGTTTCCAAGAACCTCCACTTCGGTACACCTTAAATATCCCAGGAAAGAGAAAAATGGATAAAGAAGTTGTGGTACTTATGCACAATGGAATATCAGTCAGGCATAAAATCAGTGTCATATGGTTAGTAGCAGCATGATGAGTGGATTTAGGGACGATGACTCTAAGTGAAGTAAGTCACACAGAAAAGGACACTTATCCTAAGATATCACTTATAGAGGGAATGTCAAAATCGCTACACCTGAACTGAATTCCAAAACAGAACAGAGTCACACATTTAGAAAACACACTATGGCTGCTTAACGGGAAAGGTGAGGTGGGGCGATGCATAAAACAAGGGTTTGAAATTAGCTCAGATACCGTTCCAGAAGCCAAATATGTAACAGACAAGACCTACTCCCTGCTCAGTGAACTGGACTCAACGCCCCCTATTCACCACCCAAGAATATATCTGACTAGTAAGAGTCTTAAAACCTATGTATTGATATCTCTCTGGAAGTGAATCAAGAGGGTGTAAAGCGGCATAAACACAGCAGGGAAAAGCAGCTAAACCCCATTATAAAAATAGATTACTTAAAAAAAACCCCATTAAACAAACACAGTGAAAGAGAGAGATATTCTTACAAAATCCGTTCAGGGGCTCTGATGCAACCTTGATTGACCATATCTAGACCCACAGCTGGATGAGACATAAGGCTGGACACTCTTGGGGCTGAGAGGATTGGTGAGGTTGGGTGAGCAAACGCAGACCCTTTAAAGTAATACTGCGTGGTACCCATGCCATGGGTCCCAAATCTCCAGGTTCAAGGGCATCTTCCTACATCGAAAACATGCCTGGGAAACCCAGAAGATGGTACACCGTGTGATCGGGAAAGGTTTCTAAAACGCACCTCATTTCTCCTCTCCTTGTGCTCGGGTTCGCCATTCCAGCCGCTTCACTAACAATCTCCCTACTTGGAGAATCAGCAGCGTTGACCTCCTGTTTCGTACAGCTCGCAATTTGTCCTGAGGATGAACGGGAAGAGGGGGAACCAATGAGACACTAGCTCTAGGTGTTGGGACAGGCACAGGTCACTCTATTTTCTCATCAGGAAGAAGAATGAACCACAGGCTCAGCCTAACCCCCGGAACCAGAATAGGGCCTGAAGCAATCCTGCGCTTTTGCGGCCAGCTCCCAAAAAAGCGAGTTGACAAATGGAGCTCAGGGGCACTGCAATTCTCAAACCTGCAGAGTTATAAATGATAACTCTCGTCCACAAATATATTGAGGGAAGGCAACGAAGAGGATTTGAAAGCAAGGCAGAATTGCAGGAAACAGAATTCAGGAGGTAGATTCGACTCACCTTGAAAGCACATGAAAAGCGGCAAAGCGTTGACAATGATGCCCTTGGCCAAAAAGGGCGTATGCGTTTTTTCCTGAATATATTCAGGAAAAAACGCATACGCCCTTTTTGGCCAACCAAGCAAGCCAGAAAGGCAAATCGGCGCTACAAAGAAGTCTCACTTGCCAGCGGTCAGAAGGGCCATGCTGAAAAAAGTGTAAAAACCAGAAATGCAGGACAGGCCATGGAGACATGGGAGCCTTGCTACGCTGATGGGCGGGATGGAAATTTCCAACAGCCACTCTGGAGAAGTGTACGCTGTGTCCTGTAATATGTAATAGACACAGCTTAGAGAGCATAGGGCACTTCCACTCATGGGCGTAGAAATCGGGAAACCTAAAAATCAACAAGACACAGGCACCCCAAAGTTTAGGGCTGCTCTGTTTCCAAAAACCTCCACTTCAGTACACCTTAAATATCCCAGGAAAGAGAAAAATGGATAAAGAAGTAGTGGTACTTATGCACAATGGAATGTCACTCAGCCATGAAATCAGTGTCATAAGGCTAGTAGCAGCATGATGAGTGGATTTAGGGACGATGACTCTAAGTGAAGTAAGTCACACAGAAAAGGACACTTATCCTAAGATATCACTTAGAGAGGGAATGTCAACATCGCTACACCTGAACTGAATTCCAAAACAGAACAGAGTCACACATTTAGAAAACACACTATGGCTGCTTAACGGGAAAGGTGAGGCGGGGTGATGCATAAAACAAGGGTTTGACTTTAGCTCAGATACCTTTCCAGAAGCCAAATATGTAATAGACAAGACCTACTCCCTGCTCAGTGAACTGGACTCAACACCCCCTATTCACCGCCCAAGAATGTATCTGACTAGTAAGCGTCTTAAAACCTATGTATTGATATCTCTCTGGAAGTGAATCAAGAGGGTGTAAAGCGGCATAAACACAGCAGGGAAAAGCAGCTAAACCCCATTATAAAAATAGATTCCTTACCAAAAAAACCCCATAAAACAAAGACAGTGAAAGAGAGAGAAATTCTTACAAAATCCTTTCAGGGGCACTGATGCAACCTGGATTGACCATATCTAGACCCACAGCTGGATGAGACATAAGGCTGGACACTCTTGGGGCTGAGAGGATTGGTGAGGTTGGGTGAGCAAACGCAGACCCTTTAAAGTAATACTGCGTGGTACCCATGCCATGGGTCCCAAATCTCCAGGTTCAAGGGCATCTTCCTACATCGAAAACATGCCTGGGAAACCCAGAAGATGGTACACCGTGTGATCGGGAAAGGTTTCTAAAACGCACCTCATTTCTCCTCTCCTTGTGCTCGGGTTCGCCATTCCAGCCGCTTCACTAACAATCTCCCTACTTGGAGAATCAGCACCGTTGACCTCCTGTTTCTTACAGCTCGCAATTTGTCCTGAGGATGAACGGGAAGAGGGGGAACCAATTAGACACTAGCTCTAGGTGTTGGGACAGGCACAGGTCACTCTATTTTCCCATCAGGAAGAAGAATGAACCACAGGCTTAGCCTGCCCCCCGGAACCAGAATAGGGCCTGAAGCAATCCTGCGCTTTTGCGGCCAGCTCCCAAAAAAGCGAGTTGACAAATGGAGCTCAGGGGCACTGCAATTCACAAACCTGCAGACTTATAAATGATAACTCTCGTCCACAAATATATTGAGGGAAGGCAACGAAGAGGATTTGAAAGCAAGGCAGAATTGCAGGAAACAGATTTCAGGAGGTAGATTCGACTCGCCTTGAAAGCACATGAAAAGCGGCAAAGCGTTGACAATGATGCCCTTGGCCAAAAAGGGCGTATGCGTTTTTTCCTGAATATATTCAGGAAAAAACGCATACGCCCTTTTTGGCCAACCAAGCAAGCCGGAAAGGCAAATCGGCGCTACAAAGAAGTCTCACTTGCCAGCGGTCAAAAGGGCCATGCTGAAAAAAGTGTAAAAACCAGAAATGCAGGACAGGCCATGGAGACATGGGAGCCTTGCTACGCTGATGGGCGGGGTGGAAATTGCCAACAGCCACTCTGGAGAAGTGTACGCTGTGTCCTGAAACATGTAATAAACACAGCTTAGAGAGCATAGGGCACTTCCACTCATGGGCGTAGAAATCGGGAAACCTAAAAATCAACAAGACACAGGCACCCCAAAGTTTAGGGCTGCTCTGTTTCCAAGAACCTCCACTTCGGTACACCTTAAATATCCCAGGAAAGAGAAAAATGGATAAAGAAGTTGTGGTACTTATGCACAATGGAATATCAGTCAGGCATAAAATCAGTGTCATATGGTTAGTAGCAGCATGATGAGTGGATTTAGGGACGATGACTCTAAGTGAAGTAAGTCACACAGAAAAGGACACTTATCCTAAGATATCACTTATAGAGGGAATGTCAAAATCGCTACACCTGAACTGAATTCCAAAACAGAACAGAGTCACACATTTAGAAAACACACTATGGCTGCTTAACGGGAAAGGTGAGGTGGGGCGATGCATAAAACAAGGGTTTGAAATTAGCTCAGATACCGTTCCAGAAGCCAAATATGTAACAGACAAGACCTACTCCCTGCTCAGTGAACTGGACTCAACGCCCCCTATTCACCACCCAAGAATATATCTGACTAGTAAGAGTCTTAAAACCTATGTATTGATATCTCTCTGGAAGTGAATCAAGAGGGTGTAAAGCGGCATAAACACAGCAGGGAAAAGCAGCTAAACCCCATTATAAAAATAGATTACTTAAAAAAAACCCCATTAAACAAACACAGTGAAAGAGAGAGATATTCTTACAAAATCCGTTCAGGGGCTCTGATGCAACCTTGATTGACCATATCTAGACCCACAGCTGGATGAGACATAAGGCTGGACACTCTTGGGGCTGAGAGGATTGGTGAGGTTGGGTGAGCAAACGCAGACCCTTTAAAGTAATACTGCGTGGTACCCATGCCATGGGTCCCAAATCTCCAGGTTCAAGGGCATCTTCCTACATCGAAAACATGCCTGGGAAACCCAGAAGATGGTACACCGTGTGATCGGGAAAGGTTTCTAAAACGCACCTCATTTCTCCTCTCCTTGTGCTCGGGTTCGCCATTCCAGCCGCTTCACTAACAATCTCCCTACTTGGAGAATCAGCAGCGTTGACCTCCTGTTTCGTACAGCTCGCAATTTGTCCTGAGGATGAACGGGAAGAGGGGGAACCAATGAGACACTAGCTCTAGGTGTTGGGACAGGCACAGGTCACTCTATTTTCTCATCAGGAAGAAGAATGAACCACAGGCTCAGCCTAACCCCCGGAACCAGAATAGGGCCTGAAGCAATCCTGCGCTTTTGCGGCCAGCTCCCAAAAAAGCGAGTTGACAAATGGAGCTCAGGGGCACTGCAATTCTCAAACCTGCAGAGTTATAAATGATAACTCTCGTCCACAAATATATTGAGGGAAGGCAACGAAGAGGATTTGAAAGCAAGGCAGAATTGCAGGAAACAGAATTCAGGAGGTAGATTCGACTCACCTTGAAAGCACATGAAAAGCGGCAAAGCGTTGACAATGATGCCCTTGGCCAAAAAGGGCGTATGCGTTTTTTCCTGAATATATTCAGGAAAAAACGCATACGCCCTTTTTGGCCAACCAAGCAAGCCAGAAAGGCAAATCGGCGCTACAAAGAAGTCTCACTTGCCAGCGGTCAGAAGGGCCATGCTGAAAAAAGTGTAAAAACCAGAAATGCAGGACAGGCCATGGAGACATGGGAGCCTTGCTACGCTGATGGGCGGGATGGAAATTTCCAACAGCCACTCTGGAGAAGTGTACGCTGTGTCCTGTAATATGTAATAGACACAGCTTAGAGAGCATAGGGCACTTCCACTCATGGGCGTAGAAATCGGGAAACCTAAAAATCAACAAGACACAGGCACCCCAAAGTTTAGGGCTGCTCTGTTTCCAAAAACCTCCACTTCAGTACACCTTAAATATCCCAGGAAAGAGAAAAATGGATAAAGAAGTAGTGGTACTTATGCACAATGGAATGTCACTCAGCCATGAAATCAGTGTCATAAGGCTAGTAGCAGCATGATGAGTGGATTTAGGGACGATGACTCTAAGTGAAGTAAGTCACACAGAAAAGGACACTTATCCTAAGATATCACTTAGAGAGGGAATGTCAACATCGCTACACCTGAACTGAATTCCAAAACAGAACAGAGTCACACATTTAGAAAACACACTATGGCTGCTTAACGGGAAAGGTGAGGCGGGGTGATGCATAAAACAAGGGTTTGACTTTAGCTCAGATACCTTTCCAGAAGCCAAATATGTAATAGACAAGACCTACTCCCTGCTCAGTGAACTGGACTCAACACCCCCTATTCACCGCCCAAGAATGTATCTGACTAGTAAGCGTCTTAAAACCTATGTATTGATATCTCTCTGGAAGTGAATCAAGAGGGTGTAAAGCGGCATAAACACAGCAGGGAAAAGCAGCTAAACCCCATTATAAAAATAGATTCCTTACCAAAAAAACCCCATAAAACAAAGACAGTGAAAGAGAGAGAAATTCTTACAAAATCCTTTCAGGGGCACTGATGCAACCTGGATTGACCATATCTAGACCCACAGCTGGATGAGACATAAGGCTGGACACTCTTGGGGCTGAGAGGATTGGTGAGGTTGGGTGAGCAAACGCAGACCCTTTAAAGTAATACTGCGTGGTACCCATGCCATGGGTCCCAAATCTCCAGGTTCAAGGGCATCTTCCTACATCGAAAACATGCCTGGGAAACCCAGAAGATGGTACACCGTGTGATCGGGAAAGGTTTCTAAAACGCACCTCATTTCTCCTCTCCTTGTGCTCGGGTTCGCCATTCCAGCCGCTTCACTAACAATCTCCCTACTTGGAGAATCAGCACCGTTGACCTCCTGTTTCTTACAGCTCGCAATTTGTCCTGAGGATGAACGGGAAGAGGGGGAACCAATTAGACACTAGCTCTAGGTGTTGGGACAGGCACAGGTCACTCTATTTTCCCATCAGGAAGAAGAATGAACCACAGGCTTAGCCTGCCCCCCGGAACCAGAATAGGGCCTGAAGCAATCCTGCGCTTTTGCGGCCAGCTCCCAAAAAAGCGAGTTGACAAATGGAGCTCAGGGGCACTGCAATTCACAAACCTGCAGACTTATAAATGATAACTCTCGTCCACAAATATATTGAGGGAAGGCAACGAAGAGGATTTGAAAGCAAGGCAGAATTGCAGGAAACAGATTTCAGGAGGTAGATTCGACTCGCCTTGAAAGCACATGAAAAGCGGCAAAGCGTTGACAATGATGCCCTTGGCCAAAAAGGGCGTATGCGTTTTTTCCTGAATATATTCAGGAAAAAACGCATACGCCCTTTTTGGCCAACCAAGCAAGCCGGAAAGGCAAATCGGCGCTACAAAGAAGTCTCACTTGCCAGCGGTCAAAAGGGCCATGCTGAAAAAAGTGTAAAAACCAGAAATGCAGGACAGGCCATGGAGACATGGGAGCCTTGCTACGCTGATGGGCGGGGTGGAAATTGCCAACAGCCACTCTGGAGAAGTGTACGCTGTGTCCTGAAACATGTAATAAACACAGCTTAGAGAGCATAGGGCACTTCCACTCATGGGCGTAGAAATCGGGAAACCTAAAAATCAACAAGACACAGGCACCCCAAAGTTTAGGGCTGCTCTGTTTCCAAGAACCTCCACTTCGGTACACCTTAAATATCCCAGGAAAGAGAAAAATGGATAAAGAAGTTGTGGTACTTATGCACAATGGAATATCAGTCAGGCATAAAATCAGTGTCATATGGTTAGTAGCAGCATGATGAGTGGATTTAGGGACGATGACTCTAAGTGAAGTAAGTCACACAGAAAAGGACACTTATCCTAAGATATCACTTATAGAGGGAATGTCAAAATCGCTACACCTGAACTGAATTCCAAAACAGAACAGAGTCACACATTTAGAAAACACACTATGGCTGCTTAACGGGAAAGGTGAGGTGGGGCGATGCATAAAACAAGGGTTTGAAATTAGCTCAGATACCGTTCCACAAGCCAAATATGTAACAGACAAGACCTACTCCCTGCTCAGTGAACTGGACTCAACGCCCCCTATTCACCGCCCAAGAATATATCTGACTAGTAAGAGTCTTAAAACCTATGTATTGATATCTCTCTGGAAGTGAATCAAGAGGGTGTAAAGCGGCATAAACACAGCAGGGAAAAGCAGCTAAACCCCATTATAAAAATAGATTACTTAAAAAAAACCCCATTAAACAAAGACAGTGAAAGAGAGAGATATTCTTACAAAATCCGTTCAGGGGCTCTGATGCAACCTTGATTGACCATATCTAGACCCACAGCTGGATGAGACATAAGGCTGGACACTCTTGGGGCTGAGAGGATTGGTGAGGTTGGGTGAGCAAACGCAGACCCTTTAAAGTAATACTGCGTGGTACCCATGCCATGGGTCCCAAATCTCCAGGTTCAAGGGCATCTTCCTACATCGAAAACATGCCTGGGAAACCCAGAAGATGGTACACCGTGTGATCGGGAAAGGTTTCTAAAACGCACCTCATTTCTCCTCTCCTTGTGCTTGGGTTCGCCATTCCAGCCGCTTCACTAACAATCTCCCTACTTGGAGAATCAGCAGCGTTGACCTCCTGTTTCGTACAGCTCGCAATTTGTCCTGAGGATGAACGGGAAGAGGGGGAACCAATGAGACACTAGCTCTAGGTGTTGGGACAGGCACAGGTCACTCTATTTTCTCATCAGGAAGAAGAATGAACCACAGGCTCAGCCTAACCCCCGGAACCAGAATAGGGCCTGAAGCACTCCTGCGCTTTTGCGGCCAGCTCCCAAAAAAGCGAGTTGACAAATGGAGCTCAGGGGCACTGCAATTCTCAAACCTGCAGAGTTATAAATGATAACTCTCGTCCACAAATATATTGAGGGAAGGCAACGAAGAGGATTTGAAAGCAAGGCAGAATTGCAGGAAACAGAATTCAGGAGGTAGATTCGACTCACCTTGAAAGCACATGAAAAGCGGCAAAGCGTTGACAATGATGCCCTTGGCCAAAAAGGGCGTATGCGTTTTTTCCTGAATATATTCAGGAAAAAACGCATACGCCCTTTTTGGCCAACCAAGCAAGCCAGAAAGGCAAATCGGCGCTACAAAGAAGTCTCGCTTGCCAGCGGTCAGAAGGGCCATGCTGAAAAAAGTGTAAAAACCAGAAATGCAGGACAGGCCATGGAGACATGGGAGCCTTGCTACGCTGATGGGCGGGATGGAAATTTCCAACAGCCACTCTGGAGAAGTGTACGCTGTGTCCTGTAATATGTAATAGACACAGCTTAGAGAGCATAGGGCACTTCCACTCATGGGCGTAGAAATCGGGAAACCTAAAAATCAACAAGACACAGGCACCCCAAAGTTTAGGGCTGCTCTGTTTCCAAAAACCTCCACTTCAGTACACCTTAAATATCCCAGGAAAGAGAAAAATGGATAAAGAAGTAGTGGTACTTATGCACAATGGAATGTCACTCAGCCATGAAATCAGTGTCATAAGGCTAGTAGCAGCATGATGAGTGGATTTAGGGACGATGACTCTAAGTGAAGTAAGTCACACAGAAAAGGACACTTATCCTAAGATATCACTTAGAGAGGGAATGTCAACATCGCTACACCTGAACTGAATTCCAAAACAGAACAGAGTCACACATTTAGAAAACACACTATGGCTGCTTAACGGGAAAGGTGAGGCGGGGTGATGCATAAAACAAGGGTTTGACTTTAGCTCAGATACCTTTCCAGAAGCCAAATATGTAATAGACAAGACCTACTCCCTGCTCAGTGAACTGGACTCAACACCCCCTATTCACCGCCCAAGAATGTATCTGACTAGTAAGCGTCTTAAAACCTATGTATTGATATCTCTCTGGAAGTGAATCAAGAGGGTGTAAAGCGGCATAAACACAGCAGGGAAAAGCAGCTAAACCCCATTATAAAAATAGATTCCTTACCAAAAAAACCCCATAAAACAAAGACAGTGAAAGAGAGAGAAATTCTTACAAAATCCTTTCAGGGGCACTGATGCAACCTGGATTGACCATATCTAGACCCACAGCTGGATGAGACATAAGGCTGGACACTCTTGGGGCTGAGAGGATTGGTGAGGTTGGGTGAGCAAACGCAGACCCTTTAAAGTAATACTGCGTGGTACCCATGCCATGGGTCCCAAATCTCCAGGTTCAAGGGCATCTTCCTACATCGAAAACATGCCTGGGAAACCCAGAAGATGGTACACCGTGTGATCGGGAAAGGTTTCTAAAACGCACCTCATTTCTCCTCTCCTTGTGCTCGGGTTCGCCATTCCAGCCGCTTCACTAACAATCTCCCTACTTGGAGAATCAGCACCGTTGACCTTCTGTTTCGTACAGCTCGCAATTTGTCCTGAGGATGAACGGGAAGAGGGGGAACCAATGAGAGACTAGCTCTAGGTGTTGGGACAAGCACAGGTCACTCTATTTTCCCATCAGGAAGAAGAATGAACCACAGGCTTAGCCTGCCCCCCGGAACCAGAATAGGGCCTGAAGCAATCCTGCGCTTTTGCGGCCAGCTCCCAAAAAAGCGAGTTGACAAATGGAGCTCAGGGGCACTGCAATTCTCAAACCTGCAGACTTATAAATGAGAACTCTCGTCCACAAATATATTGAGGGAAGGCAACGAAGAGGATTTGAAAGCAAGGCAGAATTGCAGGAAACAGATTTCAGGAGGTAGATTCGACTCGCCTTGAAAGCACATGAAAAGCGGCAAAGCGTTGACAATGATGCCCTTGGCCAAAAAGGGCGTATGCGTTTTTTCCTGAATATATTCAGGAAAAAACGCATACGCCCTTTTTGGCCAACCAAGCAAGCCGGAAAGGCAAATCGGCGCTACAAAGAAGTCTCACTTGCCAGCGGTCAAAAGGGCCATGCTGAAAAAAGTGTAAAAACCAGAAATGCAGGACAGGCCATGGAGACATGGGAGCCTTGCTACGCTGATGGGCGGGGTGGAAATTGCCAACAGCCACTCTGGAGAAGTGTACGCTGTGTCCTGAAAAATGTAATAAACACAGCTTAGAGAGCATAGGGCACTTCCACTCATGGGCGTAGAAATCGGGAAACCTAAAAATCAACAAGACAGAGGCACCCCAAATTTTAGGGCTGCTCTGTTTCCAAGAACCTCCACTTCGGTACACCTTAAATATCCCAGGAAAGAGAAAAATGGATAAAGAAGTTGTGGTACTTATGCACAATGGAATATCACTCAGGCATAAAATCAGTGTCATATGGTTAGTAGCAGCATGATGAGTGGATTTAGGGACGATGACTCTAAGTGAAGTAAGTCACACAGAAAAGGACACTTATCCTAAGATATCACTTATAGAGGGAATGTCAAAATCGCTACACCTGAACTTAATTCCAAAACAGAACAGAGTCACACATTTAGAAAACACACTATGGCTGCTTAACGGGAAAGGTGAGGTGGGGCGATGCATAAAACAAGGGTTTGAAATTAGCTCAGATACCGTTCCAGAAGCCAAATATGTAACAGACAAGACCTACTCCCTGCTCAGTGAACTGGACTCAACGCCCCCTATTCACCGCCCAAGAATATATCTGACTAGTAAGAGTCTTAAAACCTATGTATTGATATCTCTCTGCAAGTGAATCAAGAGGGTGTAAAGCGGCATAAACACAGCAGGGAAAAGCAGCTAAACCCCATTATAAAAATAGATTACATTAAAAAAAAACCCATTAAACAAAGACAGTGAAAGAGAGAGAAATTCTTACAAAATCCGTTCAGGGGCTCTGATGCAACCTGGATTGACCATATCTAGACCCACAGCTGGATGAGACATAAGGCTGGACACTCTTGGGGCTGAGAGGATTGGTGAGGTTGGGTGAGCAAACGCAGACCCTTTAAAGTAATACTGCGTGGTACCCATGCCATGGGTCCCAAATCTCCACGTTCAAGGGCATCTTTCAACATCGAAAACATGCCTGGGAAACCCAGAAGATGGTACACCGTGTGATCGGGAAAGGTTTCTAAAACGCACCTCATTTCTCCTCTCCTTGTGCTCGGGTTCGCCATTCCAGCCGCTTCACTAACAATTTCCCTACGTGGACAATCAGCACCGTTGACCTCCTGTTTCATACAGCTCGCAATTTGTCCTGAGGATGAACGGGAAGAGGGGGAACCAATGAGACACTAGCTCTAGGTGTTGGGACAGGCACAGGTCACTCTATTTTCTCATCAAGAAGAAGATTGAACCACAGGCTCAGCCTGACCCCCGGAACCAGAATAGGGCCTGAAGCAATCCTGCGCTTTTGCGGCCAGCTCCCAAAAAAGCGAGTTGACAAATGGAGCTCAGGGGCACTGCAATTCTCAAACCTGCAGAGTTATAAATGATAACTCTCGTCCACAAATATATTGAGGGAAGGCAACGAAGAGGATTTGAAAGCAAGGCAGAATTGCAGGAAACAGAATTCAGGAGGTAGATTCGACTCACCTTGAAAGCACATGAAAAGCGGCAAAGCGTTGACAATGATGCCCTTGGCCAAAAAGGGCGTATGCGTTTTTTCCTGAATATATTCAGGAAAAAACGCATACGCCCTTTTTGGCCAACCAAGCAAGCCAGAAAGGCAAATCGGCGCTACAAAGAAGTCTCGTTGCCAGCGGTCAGAAGGGCCATGCTGAAAAAAGTGTAAAAACCAGAAATGCAGGACAGGCCATGGAGACATGGGAGCCTTGCTACGCTGATGGGCGGGATGGAAATTTCCAACAGCCACTCTGGAGAAGTGTACGCTGTGTCCTGTAATATGTAATAGACACAGCTTAGAGAGCATAGGGCACTTCCACTCATGGGCGTAGAAATCGGGAAACCTAAAAATCAACAAGACACAGGCACCCCAAAGTTTAGGGCTGCTCTGTTTCCAAAAACCTCCACTTCGGTACACCTTAAATATCCCAGGAAAGAGAAAAATGGATAAAGAAGTAGTGGTACTTATGCACAATGGAATGTCACTCAGCCATGAAATCAGTGTCATAAGGCTAGTAGCAGCATGATGAGTGGATTTAGGGACGATGACTCTAAGTGAAGTAAGTCACACAGAAAAGGACACTTATCCTAAGATATCACTTAGAGAGGGAATGTCAACATCGCTACACCTGAACTGAATTCCAAAACAGAACAGAGTCACACATTTAGAAAACACACTATGGCTGCTTAACGGGAAAGGTGAGGCGGGGTGATGCATAAAACAAGGGTTTGACTTTAGCTCAGATACCTTTCCAGAAGCCAAATATGTAATAGACAAGACCTACTCCCTGCTCAGTGAACTGGACTCAACACCCCCTATTCACCTCCCAAGAATATATCTGACTAGGAAGAGTCTTAAAACCTATGTATTGATATCTCTCTGGAAGTGAATCAAGAGGGTGTAAAGCGGCATAAACACAGCAGGGAAAAGCAGCTAAACCCCATTATAAAAATAGATTCCTTACAAAAAAAACCCCATAAAACAAAGACAGTGAAAGAGAGAGAAATTCTTACAAAATCCTTTCAGGGGCACTGATGCAACCTGGATTGACCATATCTAGACCCACAGCTGGATGAGACATAAGGCTGGACACTCTTGGGCTGAGAGGATTGGTGAGGTTGGGTGAGCAAACGCAGACCCTTTAAAGTAATACTGCGTGGTACCCATGCCATGGGTCCCAAATCTCCAGGTTCAAGGGCATCTTCCTACATCGAAAACATGCCTGGGAAACCCAGAAGATGGTACACCGTGTGATCGGGAAAGGTTTCTAAAACGCACCTCATTTCTCCTCTCCTTGTGCTCGGGTTCGCCATTCCAGCCACTTCACTAACAATCTCCCTACTTGGAGAATCAGCACCGTTGACCTCCTGTTTCTTACAGCTCGCAATTTGTCCTGAGGATGAACGGGAAGAGGGGGAACCAATGAGAGACTAGCTCTAGGTGTTGGGACAGGCACAGGTCACTCTATTTTCCCATCAGGAAGAAGAATGAACCACAGGCTTAGCCTGCCCCCCGGAACCAGAATAGGGCCTGAAGCAATCCTGCGCTTTTGCGGCCAGCTCCCAAAAAAGCGAGTTGACAAATGGAGCTCAGGGGCACTGCAATTCACAAACCTGCAGACTTATAAATGAGAACTCTCGTCCACAAATATATTGAAGGAAGGCAACGAAGAGGATTTGAAAGCAATGCAGAATTGCAGGAAACAGAATTCAGGAGGTAGATTCGACTCACCTTGAAAGCACATGAAAAGCGGCAAAGCGTTGACAATGATGCCCTTGGCCAAAAAGGGCGTATGCGTTTTTTCCTGAATATATTCAGGAAAAAACGCATACGCCCTTTTTGGCCAACCAAGCAAGCCAGAAAGGCAAATCGGCGCTACAAAGAAGTCTCGCTTGCCAGCGGTCAGAAGGGCCATGCTGAAAAAAGTGTAAAAACCAGAAATGCAGGACAGGCCATGGAGACATGGGAGCCTTGCTACGCTGATGGGCGGGATGGAAATTTTCAACAGCCACTCTGGAGAAGTGTACGCTGTGTCCTGTAACATGTAATAGACACAGCTTAGAGAGCATAGGGCACTTCCACTCATGGGCGTAGAAATCGGGAAACCTAAAAATCAACAAGACACAGGCACCCCAAAGTTTAGGGCTGCTCTGTTTCCAAGAACCTCCACTTCGGTACACCTTAAATATCCCAGGAAAGAGAAAAATGGATAAAGAAGTTGTGGTACTTATGCACAATGGAATATCACTCAGGCATAAAATCAGTGTCATATGGCTAGTAGCAGCATGATGAGTGGATTTAGGGACGATGACTCTAAGTGAAGTAAGTCACACAGAAAAGGACACTTATCCTAAGATATCACTTATAGAGGGAATGTCAAAATCGCTACACCTGAACTGAATTCCAAAACAGAACAGAGTCACACATTTAGAAAACACACTATGGCTGCTTAACGGGAAAGGTGAGGTGGGGCGATGCATAAAACAAGGGTTTGAAATTAGCTCAGATACCGTTCCAGAAGCCAAATATGTAACAGACAAGACCTACTCCCTGCTCCGTGAACTGGACTCAACGTCCCCTATTCACCGCCCAAGAATATATCTGAATAGTAAGAGTCTTAAAACCTATGTATTGATATCTCTCTGGCAGTGAATCAAGAGGGTGTAAAGCGGCATAAACACAGCAGGGAAAAGCAGCTAAACCCCATTATAAAAATAGATTACATTAAAAAAAAACCCATTAAACAAAGACAGTGAAAGAGAGAGAAATTCTTACAAAATCCGTTCAGGGGCTCTGATGCAACCTGGATTGACCATATCTAGACCCACAGCTGGATGAGACATAAGGCTGGACACTCTTGGGGCTGAGAGGATTGGTGAGGTTGGGTGAGCAAACGCAGACCCTTTAAAGTAATACTGCGTGGTACCCATGCCATGGGTCCCAAATCTCCAGGATCAGGGGCATCTTCCTACATCAAAAACATGCCTGGGAAACCCAGAATATGGTACACCGTGTGATCGGGAAAGGTTTCTAAAACGCACCTCATTTCTCCTCTCCTTGTGCTCGGGTTCGCCATTCCAGTCGCTTCACTAACAATCTCCCTACTTGGAGAATCAGCACCGTTGACCTCCTGTTTCGTACAACTCGGAATTTGTCCTGAGGATGAACGGGAAGAGGGGGAACCAATGAGACACTAGCTCTAGGTGTTGGGACAGGCACAGGTCACTCTATTTTCCCATCAGGAAGAAGAATGAACCACAGGCTTAGCCTGCCCCCCGGAACCAGAATAGGGCCTGAAGCAATCCTGCGCTTTTGCGGCCAGCTCCCAAAAAAGCGAGTTGACAAATGGAGCTCAGGGGCACTGCAATTCACAAACCTGCAGACTTATAAATGATAACTCTCGTCCACAAATATATTGAAGGAAGGCAACGAAGAGGATTTGAAAGCAAGGCAGAATTGCAGGGAACAGATTTCAGGAGGTAGATTCGACTCACCTTGAAAGCACATGAAAAGCGGAAAAATGTTGACAATGATGCCCTTGGCCAAAAAGGGCGTATGCGTTTTTTCCTGAATATATTCAGGAAAAAACGCATACGCCCTTTTTGGCCAACCAAGCAAACCCTAAAGGCAAATCGGCGCTACAAAGAAGTCTCGCTTGCCAGCGGTCAAAAGGGCCATGCTGAAAAAAGTGTAAAAACCAGAAATGCAGGACAGGCCATGGAGACATGGGAGCCTTGCTACGCTGATGGGCGGGGTGGAAATTGCCAACAGCCACTCTGGAGAAGTGTACGCTGCGTCCTGAAACATGTAATAAACACAGCTTAGAGAGCATAGGGCACTTCCACTCATGGGTGTAGAAATCGGGAAACCTAAAAATCAACAAGACATAGGCACCCCAAAGTTTAGGGCTGCTCTGTTTTCAAGAACCTCCACTTCGGTACACCTTAAATATCCCAGGAAAGAGAAAAATGGATAAAGAAGTTGTGGTACTTATGCACAATGGAATATCACTCAGGCATAAAATCAGTGTCATATGGTTAGTAGCAGCATGATGAGTGGATTTAGGGACGATGACTCTAAGTGAAGTAAGTCACACAGAAAAGGACACTTATCCTAAGATATCACTTATAGAGGGAATGTCAAAATCGCTACACCTGAACTGAATTCCAAAACAGAACAGAGTCACACATTTAGAAAACACACTATGGCTGCTTAATGGGAAAGGTGAGGTGGGGCGATGCATAAAACAAGGGTTTGAAATTAGCTCAGATACCGTTCCAGAAGCCAAATATGTAACAGATAAGACCTACTCCCTGCTCAGTGAACTGGACTCAACGCCCCCTATTCACCGCCCAAGAATATATCTGACTAGTAAGAGTCTTAAAACCTATGTATTGATATCTCTCTGGAAGTGAATCAAGAGGGTGTAAAGCGGCATAAACACAGCAGGGAAAAGCAGCTAAACCCCATTATAAAAATAGATTACATTAAAAAAAAAACCCATTAAAGAAAGACAGTGAAAGAGAGAGAAATTCTTACAAAATCCGTTCAGGGGCTCTGATGCAACCTGGATTGACCATATCTAGACCCACAGCTGGATGAGACATAAGGCTGGACACTCTTGGGGCTGAGAGGATTGGTGAGGTTGGGTGAGCAAACGCAGACCCTTTAAAGTAATACTGCGTGGTACCCATGCCATGGGTCCCAAATCTCCACGTTCAAGGGCATCTTCCTACATCGAAAACATGCCTGGGAAACCCAGAAGATGGTACACCGTGTGATCGGGAAAGGTTTCTAAAACGCACCTCATTTCTCCTCTCCTTGTGCTCGGGTTCGCCATTCCAGCCGCTTCACTAACAATGTCCCTACGTGGACAATCAGCACCGTTGACCTCCTGTTTCATACAGCTCGCAATTTGTCCTGAGGATGAACAGGAAGAGGGGGAACCAATGAGAGACTAGCTCTAGGTGTTGGGACAGGCACAGGTCACTCTATTTTCCCATCAGGAAGAAGAATGAACCACAGGCTTAGCCTGCCCCCCGGAACCAGAATAGGGCCTGAAGCAATCCTGCGCTTTTGGGGCCAGCTCCCAAAAAAGCGAGTTGACAAATGGAGCTCAGGGGCACTGCAATTCTCAAACCTGCAGAGTTATAAATGATAACTCTCGTCCACAAATATATTGAGGGAAGGAAACGAAGAGGATTTGAAAGCAAGGCAGAATTGCAGGAAACAGAATTCAGGAGGTAGATTCGACTCACCTTGAAAGCACATGAAAAGGGGCAAAGCGTTGACAATGATGCCCTTGGCCAAAAAGGGCGTATGCGTTTTTTTCCTGAATATATTCAGGAAAAAACGCATACGCCCTTTTTGGCCAACCAAGCAAGCCAGAAAGGCAAATCGGCGCTACAAAGAAGTCTCGCTTGCCAGCGGTCAGAAGGGCCATGCTGAAAAAAGTGTAAAAACCAGAAATGCAGGACAGGCCATGGAGACATGGGAACCTTGCTACGCTGATGGGCGGGATGGAAATTTCCAACAGCCACTCTGGAGAAGTGTACGCTGTGTCCTGTAATATGTAATAGACACAGCTTAGAGAGCATAGGGCACTTCCACTCATGGGCGTAGAAATCGGGAAACCTAAAAATCAACAAGACACAGGCACCCCAAAGTTTAGGGCTGCTCTGTTTCCAAAAACCTCCACTTCGGTACACCTTAAATATCCCAGGAAAGAGAAAAATGGATAAAGAAGTAGTGGTACTTATGCACAATGGAATGTCACTCAGCCATGAAATCAGTGTCATAAGGCTAGTAGCAGCATGATGAGTGGATTTAGGGACGATGCCTCTAAGTGAAGTAAGTCACACAGAAAAGGACACTTATCCTAAGATATCACTTATAGAGGGAATGTCAAAATCGCTACACCTGAACTGAATTCCAAAACAGAACAGCGTCACACATTTAGAAAACACACTATGGCTGCTTAACGGGAAAGGTGAGGTGGGGCGATGCATAAAACAAGGGTTTGAAATTAGCTCAGATACCGTTCCACAAGCCAAATATGTAATAGACAAGACCTACTCCCTGCTCAGTCAACTGGACTCAACGCCCCCTATTCACCGCCCAAGAATATATCTGACTAGTAAGAGTCTTAAAACCTATGTATTGATATCTCTCTGGAAGTGAATCAAGAGGGTGTAAAGCGGCATAAACACAGCAGGGAAAAGCAGCTAAACCCCATTATAAAAATAGATTACTTAAAAAAAAACCCCATAAAACAAAGACAGTGAAAGAGAGAGAAATTCTTACAAAATCCGTTCAGGGGCTCTGATGCAACCTGAATTGACCATATCTAGACCCACAGCTGGATGAGACATAAGGCTTGACACTCTTGGGGCTGAGAGGAATGGTGAGGTTGGGTGAGCAAACGCAGACCCTTTAAAGTAATACTGCGTGCTACCCATGCCATGGGTCCCAAATCTCCAGGTTCAAGGGCATCTTCCTACATCGAAAATATGCCTGGGAAACCCAGAAGATGGTACACCGAGTGATCGGGAAAGGTTTCTAAAACGCCCCTCATTTCTCCTCTACTTGTGCTCGGGTTCGCCATTCCAGCCGCTTCACTAACAATCTCCCTACTTGGAGAATCAGCACCGTTGACCTCCTGTTTCGTACAGCTCGCAATTTGTCCTGAAGATGAACGAGAAGAGGGGGAACCAATGAGAGACTAGCTCTAGGTGTTGGGACAGGCACAGGTCACTCTATTTTCCCATCAGGAAGAAGAATGAACCACAGGCTTAGCCTGCCCCCCGGAACCAGAATAGGGCCTGAAGCAATCCTGCGCTTTTGCGGCCAGCTCCCAAAAAAGCGAGTTGACAAATGGAGCTCAGGGGCACTGCAATTCACAAACATGCAGAGTTATAAGTGATAACTCTCGTCCACAAATATATTGAGGGAAGGCAACGAAGAGGATTTGAAAGCAAGGCAGAATTGCACGAAACAGATTTCAGGAGGTAGATTCGACTCGCCCTGAAAGCACATGAAAAGCGGCAAAGCGTTGACAATGATGCCCTTGGCCAAAAAGGGCCTATGCGTTTTTTTCCTGAATATATTCAGGAAAAAACGCATAGGCCCTTTTTGGCCAACCAAGCAAGCCAGAAAGGCAAATCGGCGCTACAAAGAAGTCTCGCTTGCCAGCGGTCAGAAGGGCCATGCTGAAAAAAGTGTAAAAACCAGAAATGCAGGACAGGCCATGGAGACATGGGAGCCTTGCTACGCTGATGGGCGGGATGGAAATTTTCAACAGCCACTCTGGAGAAGTGTACGCTGTGTCCTGTAACATGTAATAGACACAGCTTAGAGAGCATAGGGCACTTCCACTCATGGGCGTAGAAATCGGGAAACCTAAAAATCAACAAGACACAGGCACCCCAAAGTTTAGGGCTGCTCTGTTTCCAAAAACCTCCACTTCGGTACACCTTAAATATCCCAGGAAAGAGAAAAATGGATAAAGAAGTAGTGGTATTTATGCACAATGGAATGTCACTCAGCCATGAAATCAGTGTCATAAGGCTAGTAGCAGCATGATGAGTGGATTTAGGGACGATGACTCTAAGTGAAGTAAGTCACACAGAAAAGGACACTTATCCTAAGATATCACTTAGAGAGGGAATGTCAACATCGCTACACCTGAACTGAATTCCAAAACAGAACAGAGTCACACATTTAGAAAACACACTATGGCTGCTTAACGGGAAAGGTGAGGCGGGGTGATGCATAAAACAAGGGTTTGACTTTAGCTCAGATACCTTTCCAGAAGCCAAATATGTAATAGACAAGACCTACTCCCTGCTCAGTGAACTGGACTCAACACCCCCTATTCACCGCCCAAGAATATATCTGACTAGTAAGAGTCTTAAAACCTATGTATTGATATCTCTCTGGCAGTGAATCAAGAGGGTGTAAAGCGGCATAAACACAGCAGGGAAAAGCAGCTAAACCCCATTATAAAAATAGATTACATTAAAAAAAAACCCATTAAACAAAGACAGTGAAAGAGAGAGAAATTCTTACAAAATCCGTTCAGGGGCTCTGATGCAACCTGGATTGACCATATCTAGACCCACAGCTGGATGAGACATAAGGCTGGACACTCTTGGGGCTCAGAGGATTGGTGAGGTTGGGTGAGCAAACGCAGACCCTTTAAAGTAATAGTGCGTGGTACCCATGCCATGGGTCCCAAATCTCCAGGATCAGGGGCATCTTCCTACATCAAAAACATGCCTGGGAAACCCAGAATATGGTACACCGTGTGATCGGGAAAGGTTTCTAAAACGCACCTCATTTCTCCTCTCCTTGTGCTCGGGTTCGCCATTCCAGTCGCTTCACTAACAATCTCCCTACTTGGAGAATCAGCACCGTTGACCTCCTGTTTCGTACAGCTCGGAATTTGTCCTGAGGATGAACGGGAAGAGGGGGAACCAATGAGACACTAGCTCTAGGTGTTGGGACAGGCACAGGTCACTCTATTTTCCCATCAGGAAGAAGAATGAACCACAGGCTTAGCCTGCCCCCCGGAACCAGAATAGGGCCTGAAGCAATCCTGCGCTTTTGCGGCCAGCTCCCAAAAAAGCGAGTTGACAAATGGAGCTCAGGGGCACTGCAATTCACAAACCTGCAGACTTATAAATGATAACTCTCGTCCACAAATATATTGAAGGAAGGCAACGAAGAGGATTTGAAAGCAAGGCAGAATTGCAGGGAACAGATTTCAGGAGGTAGATTCGACTCGCCCTGAAAGCACATGAAAAGCGGCAAAGCGTTGACAATGATGCCCTTGGCCAAAAAGGGCGTATGCGTTTTTTCCTGAATATATTCAGGAAAAAACGCATACGCCCTTTTTGGCCAACCAAGCAAGCCAGAAAGGCAAATCGGCGCTACAAAGAAGTCTCGCTTGCCAGCGGTCAAAAGGGCCATGCTGAAAAAAGTGTAAAAACCAGAAATGCAGGACAGGCCATGGAGACATGGGAGCCTTGCTACGCTGATGGGCGGGGTGGAAATTGCCAACAGCCACTCTGGAGTCGTGTAAGCTGCGTCCTGAAATATGTAATAGACACAGCTTAGAGAGCATAGGGCACTTCCACTCATGGGCGTAGAAATCGGGAAACCTAAAAATCAACAAGACACAGGCACCCCAAAGTTTAGGGCTGCTCTGTTTCCAAGAACCTCCACTTCGGTACACCTTAAATATCCCAGGAAAGAGAAAAATGGATAAAGAAGTTGTGGTACTTATGCACAATGGAATGTCACTCAGCCATGAAATCAGTGTCATAAGGCTAGTAGCAGCATGATGAGTGGATTTAGGGACGATGACTCTAAGTGAAGTAAGTCACACAGAAAAGGACACTTATCCTAAGATATCACTTATAGAGGGAATGTCAAAATCGCTACACCTGAACTGAATTCCAAAACAGAACAGAGTCACACATTTAGAAAACACACTATGGCTGCTTAACGGGAAAGGTGAGGTGGGGCGATGCATAAAACAAGGGTTTGAAATTAGCTCAGATACCGTTCCACAAGCCAAATATGTAATAGACAAGACCTACTGCCTGCTCAGTCAACTGGACTCAACGCCCCCTATTCACCGCCCAAGAATATATCTGACTAGTAAGAGTTTTAAAACCTATGTATTGATATCTCTCTGGCAGTGAATCAAGAGGGTGTAAAGCGGCATAAACACAGCAGGGAAAAGCAGCTAAACCCCATTATAAAAATAGATTACTTAAAAAAAAAAACCATTAAACAAAGACAGTGAAAGAGAGAGAAATTCTTACAAAATCCGTTCAGGGGCTCTGATGCAACCTGGATTGACCATATCTAGACCCACAGCTGGATGAGACATAAGGCTGGACACTCTTGGGGCTGAGAGGATTGGTGAGGTTGGGTGAGCAAACTCAGACCCTTTAAAGTAATAGTGCGTGGTACCCATGCCATGGGTCCCAAATCTCCAGGTTCAAGGGCATCTTCCTACATCGAAAACATGCCTGGGAAACCCAGAAGATGGTACACCGTGTGATCGGGAAAGGTTTCTAAAACGCACCTCATTTCTCCTCTCCTTGTGCTCGGGTTCGCCATTCCAGCCGCTTCACTAACAATCTCCCTACTTGGAGAATCAGCACCGTTGACCTCCTGTTTCGTACAGCTCGCAATTTGTCCTGAGGATGAACGGGAAGAGGGGGAACCAATGAGAGACTAGCTCTAGGTTTTGGGACAAGCACATGTCACTCTATTTTCCCATCAGGAAGAAGAATGAACCACAGGCTCAGCCTGCCCCCCGGAACCAGAATAGGGCCTGAAGCAATGCTGCGCTTTTGCGGCCAGCTCCCAAAAAAGCGAGGTGACAAATGGAGCTCAGGGGCACTGCAATTCTCAAACCTGCAGAGTTATAAATGATAACTCTCGTCCACAAATATATTGAGGGAAGGCAACGAAGAGGATTTGAAAGCAAGGCAGAATTGCAGGAAACAGAATTCAGGAGGTAGATTCGACTCACCTTGAAAGCACATGAAAAGCGGCAAAGCGTTGACAATGATGCCCTTGGCCAAAAAGGGCGTATGCGTTTTTTCCTGAATATATTCAGGAAAAAACGCATACGCCCTTTTTGGCCAACCAAGCAAGCCAGAAAGGCAAATCGGCGCTACAAAGAAGTCTCGCTTGCCAGCGGTCAGAAGGGCCATGCTGAAAAAAGTGTAAAAACCAGAAATGCAGGACAGGCCATGGAGACATGGGAGCCTTGCTACGCTGATGGGCGGGATGGAAATTTCCAACAGCCACTCTGGAGAAGTGTACGCTGTGTCCTGTAATATGTAATAGACACAGCTTAGAGAGCATAGGGCACTTCCACTCAAGGGCGTAGAAATCGGGAAACCTAAAAATCAACAAGACACAGGCACCCCAAAGTTTAGGGCTGCTCTGTTTCCAAAAACCTCCACTTCGGTACACCTTAAATATCCCAGGAAAGAGAAAAATGGATAAAGAAGTAGTGGTACTTATGCACAATGGAATATCACTCAGCCGTGAAATCAGTGTCATAAGGCTAGTAGCAGCATGATGAGTGGATTTAGGGACGATGACTCTAAGTGAAGTAAGTCACACAGAAAAGGACACTTATCCTAAGATATCACTTAGAGAGGGAATGTCAACATCGCTACACCTGAACTGAATTCCAAAACAGAACAGAGTCACACATTTAGAAAACACACTATGGCTGCTTAACGGGAAAGGTGAGGCGGGGTGATGCATAAAACAAGGGTTTGACTTTAGCTCAGATACCTTTCCAGAAGCCAAATATGTAATAGACAAGACCTACTCCCTGCTCAGTGAACTGGACTCAACACCCCCTATTCACCGCCCAAGAATATATCTGACTAGTAAGAGTCTTAAAACCTATGTATTGATATCTCTCTGGAAGTGAATCAAGAGGGTGTAAAGCGGCATAAACACAGCAGGGAAAAGCAGCTAAACCCCATTATAAAAATAGATTCCTTACAAAAAAAACCCCATAAAACAAAGACAGTGAAAGAGAGAGAAATTCTTACAAAATCCTTTCAGGGGCACTGATGCAACCTGGATTGACCATATCTAGACCCACAGCTGGATGAGACATAAGGCTGGACACTCTTGGGGCTGAGAGGATTGGTGAGGTTGGGTGAGCAAACGCAGACCCTTTAAAGTAATACTGCGTGGTACCCATGCCATGGGTCCCAAATCTCCAGGTTCAAGGGCATCTTCCTACATCGAAAACATGCCTGGGAAACCCAGAAGATGGTACACCGTGTGATCGGGAAAGGTTTCTAAAACGCACCTCATTTCTCCTCTCCTTGTGCTCGGGTTCGCCATTCCAGCCGCTTCACTAACAATCTCCCTACTTGGAGAATCAGCACCGTTGACCTCCTGTTTCTTACAGCTCGCAATTTGTCCTGAGGATGAAAGGGAAGAGGGGGAACCAATGAGAGACTAGCTCTAGGTGTTGGGACAGGCACAGGTCACTCTATTTTCCCATCAGGAAGAAGAATGAACCACAGGCTCAGCCTGACCCCCGGAACCAGAATAGGGCCTGAAGCAATCCTGCGCTTTTGCGGCCAGCTCCCAAAAAAGCGAGTTGACAAATGGAGCTCAGGGGCACTGCAATTCTCAAACCTGCAGAGTTATAAATGATAACTCTCGTCCACAAATATATTGAGGGAAGGCAACGAAGAGGATTTGAAAGCAAGGCAGAATTGCAGGAAACAGAATTCAGGAGGTAGATTCGACTCACCTTGAAAGCACATGAAAAGCGGCAAAGCGTTGACAATGATGCCCTTGGCCAAAAAGGGCGTATGCGTTTTTTCCTGAATATATTCAAGAAAAAACGCATACGCCCTTTTTGGCCAACCAAGCAAGCCGGAAAGGCAAATCGGCGCTACAAAGAAGTCTCGCTTGCCAGCGGTCAGAAGGGCCATGCTGAAAAAAGTGTAAAAACCAGAAATGCAGGACAGGCCATGGAGACATGGGAGCCTTGCTACGCTGATGGGCGGGATGGAAATTTCCAACAGCCACTCTGGAGAAGTGTACGCTGTGTCCTGTAATATGTAATAGACACAGCTTAGAGAGCATAGGGCACTTCCACTCATGGGCGTAGAAATCGGGAAACCTAAAAATCAACAAGACACAGGCACCCCAAACTGTAGGGCTGCTCTGTTTCCAAGAACCTCCACTTCGGTACACCTTAAATATCCCAGGAAAGAGAAAAATGGATAAAGAAGTTGTGGTACTTATGCACAATGGAATATCACTCAGGCATAAAATCAGTGTCATATGGTTAGTAGCAGCATGATGAGTGGATTTAGGGACGATGACTCTAAGTGAAGTAAGTCACACAGAAAAGGACACTTATCCTAAGATATCACTTATAGAGGGAATGTCAAAATAGCTACACCTGAACTGAATTCCAAAACAGAACAGAGTCACACATTTAGAAAACACACTATGGCTGCTTAACGGGAAAGGTGAGGTGGGGCGATGCATAAAACAAGGGTTTGAAATTAGCTCAGATACCGTTCCAGAAGCCAAATATGTAACAGATAAGACCTACTCCCTGCTCAGTGAACTGGACTCAACGCCCCCTATTCACCGCCCAAGAATGTATCTGACTAGTAAGAGTCTTAAAACCTATGTATTGATATCTCTCTGGAAGTGAATCAAGAGGGTGTAAAGCGGCAGAAACACAGCAGGGAAAAGCAGCTAAACCCCATTATAAAAATAGATTACATTAAAAAAAAACCCATTAAACAAAGACAGTGAAAGAGAGAGAAATTCTTACAAAATCCGTTCAGGGGCTCTGATGCAACCTGGATTGACCATATCTAGACCCACAGCTGGATGAGATATAAGCCTGGACACTCTTGGGGCTGAGAGGATTGGTGAGGTTGGGTGAGCAAACGCAGACCCTTTAAAGTAATACTGCGTGGTACCCATGCCATGGGTCCCAAATCTCCAGGTTCAAGGGCATCTTCCTACATCGAAAACATGCCTGGGAAACCCAGAAGATGGTACACCGTGTGATCGGGAAAGGTTTCTAAAACGCACCTCATTTCTCCTCTCCTTGTGCTCGGGTTCGCCATTCCAGCCGCTTCACTAACAATGTCCCTACGTGGACAATCAGCACCGTTGACCTCCTGTTTCATACAGCTCGCAATTTGTCCTGAGGATGAACAGGAAGAGGGGGAACCAATGAGAGACTAGCTCTAGGTGTTGGGACAGGCACAGGTCACTCTATTTTCTCATCAGGAAGAAGAATGAACCACAGGCTCAGCCTGACCCCCGGAACCAGAATAGGGCCTGAAGCAATCCTGCGCTTTTGCGGCCAGCTCCCAAAAAAGCGAGTTGACAAATGGAGCTCAGGGGCACTGCAATTCTCAAACCTGCAGTTATAAATGATAACTCTCGTCCACAAATATATTGAGGGAAGGCAACGAAGAGGATTTGAAAGCAAGGCAGAATTGCAGGAAACAGAATTCAGGAGGTAGATTCGACTCACCTTGAAAGCACATGAAAAGCGGCAAAGCGTTGACAATGATGCCCTTGGCCAAAAAGGGCGTATGCGTTTTTTCCTGAATATATTCAGGAAAAAACGCATACGCCCTTTTTGGCCAACCAAGCAAGCCAGAAAGGCAAATCGGCGCTACAAAGAAGTCTCGCTTGCCAGCAGTCAGAAGGGCCATGCTGAAAAAAGTGTAAAAACCAGAAATGCAGGACAGGCCATGGAGACATGGGAGCCTTGCTACGCTGATGGGCGGGGTGGAAATTGCCAACAGCCACTCTGGAGAAGTGTACGCTGCGTCCTGAAACATGTAATAAACACAGCTTAGAGAGCATAGGGCACTTCCACTCATGGGCGTAGAAATCGGGAAACCTAAAAATCAACAAGACACAGGCACCCCAAAGTTTAGGGCTGCTCTGTTTCCAAGAACCTCCACTTCGGTACACCTTAAATATCCCAGGAAAGAGAAAAATGGATAAAGAAGTTGTGGTACTTATGCACAATGGAATGTCACTCAGCCATGAAATCAGTGTCATAAGGTTAGTAGCAGCATGATGAGTGGATTTAGGGACGATGACTCTAAGTGAAGTAAGTCACACAGAAAAGGACACTTATCCTAAGATATCACTTATAGAGGGAATGTCAAAATCGCTACACCTGAACTGAATTCCAAAACAGAACAGAGTCACACATTTAGAAAACACACTATGGCTGCTTAACGGGAAAGGTGAGGTGGGGCGATGCATAAAACAAGGGTTTGAAATTAGCTCAGATACCGTTCCACAAGCCAAATATGTAATAGACAAGACCTACTCCCTGCTCAGTCAACTGGACTCAACGCCCCCTCTTCACCGCCCAAGAATATATCTGACTAGTAAGAGTCTTAAAACCTATGTATTGATATCTCTCTGGCAGTGAATCAAGAGGGTGTAAAGCGGCATAAACACAGCAGGGAAAAGCAGCTAAACCCCATTATAAAAATAGATTACTTAAAAAAAACCCCATTAAACAAACACAGTGAAAGAGAGAGATATTCTTACAAAATCCGTTCAGGGGCTCTGATGCAACCTGGATTGACCATATCTAGACCCACAGCTGGATGAGACATAAGGCTGGACACTCTTGGGGCTGAGAGGATTGGTCAGGTTGGGTGAGCAAACGCAGACCCTTTAAAGTAATACTGCGTGGTACCCATGCCATGGGTCCCAAATCTCCACGTTCAAGGGCATCTTTCAACATCGAAAACATGCCTGGGAAACCCAGAAGATGGTACACCGTGTGATCGGGAAAGGTTTCTAAAACGCACCTCATTTCTCCTCTCCTTGTGCTCGGGTTCGCCATTCCAGCCGCTTCACTAACAATGTCCCTACGTGGACAATCAGCACCGTTGACCTCCTGTTTCATACAGCTCGCAATTTGTCCTGAGGATGAACAGGAAGAGGGGGAACCAATGAGAGACTAGCTCTAGGTGTTGGGACAGGCACAGGTCACTCTATTTTCTCATCGGGAAGAAGAATGAACCACAGGCTCAGCCTGACCCCCGGAACCAGAATAGGGCCTGAAGCAATCCTGCGCTTTTGGGGCCAGCTCCCAAAAAAGCGAGTTGACAAATGGAGCTCAGGGGCACTGCAATTCTCAAACCTGCAGAGTTATAAATGATAACTCTCGTCCACAAATATATTGAGGGAAGGCAACGAAGAGGATTTGAAAGCAAGGCAGAATTGCAGGAAACAGAATTCAGGAGGTAGATTCGACTCACCTTGAAAGCACATGAAAAGCGGCAAAGCGTTGACAATGATGCCCTTGGCCAAAAAGGGCGTATGCGTTTTTTTCCTGAATATATTCAGGAAAAAACGCATACGCCCTTTTTGGCCAACCAAGCAAGCCAGAAAGGCAAATCGGCGCTACAAAGAAGTCTCGCTTGCCAGCGGTCAGAAGGGCCATGCTGAAAAAAGTGTAAAAACCAGAAATGCAGGACAGGCCATGGAGACATGGGAGCCTTGCTACGCTGATGGGCGGGATGGAAATTTCCAACAGCCACTCTGGAGAAGTGTACGCTGTGTCCTGTAATATGTAATAGACACAGCTTAGAGAGCATAGGGCACTTCCACTCATGGGCGTAGAAATCGGGAAACCTACAAATCAACAAGACACAGGCACCCCAAAGTTTAGGGCTGCTCTGTTTCCAAAAACCTCCACTTCGGTACACCTTAAATATCCCAGGAAAGAGAAAAATGGATAAAGAAGTAGTGGTACTTATGCACAATGGAATGTCACTCAGCCATGAAATCAGTGTCATAAGGCTAGTAGCAGCATGATGAGTGGATTTAGGGACGATGACTCTAAGTGAAGTAAGTCACACAGAAAAGGACACTTATCCTAAGATATCACTTATAGAGGGAATGTCAAAATCGCTACACCTGAACTGAATTCCAAAACAGAACAGCGTCACACATTTAGAAAACACACTATGGCTGCTTAACGGGAAAGGTGAGGTGGGGCGATGCATAAAACAAGGGTTTGAAATTAGCTCAGATACCGTTCCACAAGCCAAATATGTAATAGACAAGACCTACTCCCTGCTCAGTCAACTGGACTCAACGCCCCCTATTCACCGCCCAAGAATATATCTGACTAGTAAGAGTCTTAAAACCTATGTATTGATATCTCTCTGGAAGTGAATCAAGAGGGTGTAAAGCGGCATAAACACAGCAGGGAAAAGCAGCTAAACCCCATTATAAAAATAGATTACTTAAAAAAAAACCCCATAAAACAAAGACAGTGAAAGAGAGAGAAATTCTTACAAAATCCGTTCAGGGGCTCTGATGCAACCTGGGTTGACCATATCTAGACCCACAGCTGGATGAGACATAAGGCTTGACACTCTTGGGGCTGAGAGGAATGGTGAGGTTGGGTGAGCAAACGCAGACCCTTTAAAGTAATACTGCGTGCTACCCATGCCATGGGTCCCAAATCTCCAGGTTCAAGGGCATCTTCCTACATCGAAAATATGCCTGGGAAACCCAGAAGATGGTACACCGAGTGATCGGGAAAGGTTTCTAAAACGCCCCTCATTTCTCCTCTACTTGTGCTCGGGTTCGCCATTCCAGCCGCTTCACTAACAATCTCCCTACTTGGAGAATCAGCACCGTTGACCTCCTGTTTCGTACAGCTCGCAATTTGTCCTGAAGATGAACGAGAAGAGGGGGAACCAATGAGAGACTAGCTCTAGGTTTTGGGACAGGCACAGGTCACTCTATTTTCCCATCAGGAAGAAGAATGAACCACAGGCATAGCCTGCCCCCCGGAACCAGAATAGGGCCTGAAGCAATCCTGCGCTTTTGCGGCCAGCTCCCAAAAAAGCGAGTTGACAAATGGAGCTCAGGGGCACTGCAATTCACAAACATGCAGAGTTATAAGTGATAACTCTCGTCCACAAATATATTGAGGGAAGGCAACGAAGAGGATTTGAAAGCAAGGCAGAATTGCACGAAACAGATTTCAGGAGGTAGATTCGACTCGCCCTGAAAGCACATGAAAAGCGGCAAAGCGTTGACAATGATGCCCTTGGCCAAAAAGGGCGTATGCGTTTTTTCCTGAATATATTCAGGAAAAAACGCATACGCCCTTTTTGGCCAACCAAGCAAGCCAGAAAGGCAAATCGGCGCTACAAAGAAGTCTCGCTTGCCAGCGGTCAAAAGGGCCATGCTGAAAAAAGTGTAAAAACCAGAAATGCAGGACAGGCCATGGAGACATGGGAGCCTTGCTACGCTGATGGGCGGGGTGGAAATTGCCAACAGCCACTCTGGAGTCGTGTAAGCTGCGTCCTGAAATATGTAATAGACACAGCTTAGAGAGCATAGGGCACTTCCACTCATGGGCGTAGAAATCGGGAAACCTAAAAATCAACAAGACACAGGCGCCCCAAAGTTTAGGGCTGCTCTGTTTCCAAGAACCTCCACTTCGGTACACCTTAAATATCCCAGGAAAGAGAAAAATGGATAAAGAAGTTGTGGTACTTATGCACAATGGAATGTCACTCAGCCATGAAATCAGTGTCATAAGGCTAGTAGCAGCATGATGAGTGGATTTAGGGACGATGACTCTAAGTGAAGTAAGTCACACAGAAAAGGACACTTATCCTAAGATATCACTTATAGAGGGAATGTCAAAATCGCTACACCTGAACTGAATTCCAAAACAGAACAGAGTCACACATTTAGAAAACACACTATGGCTGCTTAACGGGAAAGGTGAGGTGGGGCGATGCATAAAACAAGGGTTTGAAATTAGCTCAGATACCGTTCCACAAGCCAAATATGTAATAGACAAGACCTACTGCCTGCTCAGTCAACTGGACTCAACGCCCCCTATTCACCGCCCAAGAATATATCTGACTAGTAAGAGTTTTAAAACCTATGTATTGATATCTCTCTGGCAGTGAATCAAGAGGGTGTAAAGCGGCATAAACACAGCAGGGAAAAGCAGCTAAACCCCATTATAAAAATAGATTACTTAAAAAAAAAAACCATTAAACAAAGACAGTGAAAGAGAGAGAAATTCTTACAAAATCCGTTCAGGGGCTCTGATGCAACCTGGATTGACCATATCTAGACCCACAGCTGGATGAGACATAAGGCTGGACACTCTTGGGGCTGAGAGGATTGGTGAGGTTGGGTGAGCAAACTCAGACCCTTTAAAGTAATAGTGCGTGGTACCAATGCCATGGGTCCCAAATCTCCAGGTTCAAGGGCATCTTCCTACATCGAAAACATGCCTGGGAAACCCAGAAGATGGTACACCGTGTGATCGGGAAAGGTTTCTAAAACGCACCTCATTTCTCCTCTCCTTGTGCTCGGGTTCGCCATTCCAGCCGCTTCACTAACAATCTCCCTACTTGGAGAATCAGCACCGTTGACCTCCTGTTTCGTACAGCTCGCAATTTGTCCTGAGGATGAACGGGAAGAGGGGGAACCAATGAGAGACTAGCTCTAGGTTTTGGGACAAGCACAGGTCACTCTATTTTCCCATCAGGAAGAAGAATGAACCACAGGCTCAGCCTGCCCCCCGGAACCAGAATAGGGCCTGAAGCAATGCTGCGCTTTTGCGGCCAGCTCCCAAAAAAGCGAGGTGACAAATGGAGCTCAGGGGCACTGCAATTCTCAAACCTGCAGAGTTATAAATGATAACTCTCGTCCACAAATATATTGAGGGAAGGCAACGAAGAGGATTTGAAAGCAAGGCAGAATTGCAGGAAACAGATTTCAGGAGGTAGATTCGACTCGCCTTGAAAGCACATGAAAAGCGGCAAAGCGTTGACAATGATGCCCTTGGCCAAAAAGGGCGTATGCGTTTTTTCCTGAATATATTCAGGAAAAAACGCATACGCCCTTTTTGGCCAACCAAGCAAGCCAGAAAGGCAAATCGGCGCTACAAAGAAGTCTCGCTTGCCAGCGGTCAGAAGGGCCATGCTGAAAAAAGTGTAAAAACCAGAAATGCAGGACAGGCCATGGAGACATGGGAGCCTTGCTACGCTGATGGGCGGGATGGAAATTTCCAACAGCCACTCTGGAGAAGTGTACGCTGTGTCCTGTAATATGTAATAGACACAGCTTAGAGAGCATAGGGCACTTCCACTCATGGGCGTAGAAATCGGGAAACCTAAAAATCAACAAGACACAGGCACCCCAAAGTTTAGGGCTGCTCTGTTTCCAAAAACCTCCACTTCGGTACACCTTAAATATCCCAGGAAAGAGAAAAATGGATAAAGAAGTAGTGGTACTTATGCACAATGGAATATCACTCAGCCATGAAATCAGTGTCATAAGGCTAGTAGCAGCATGATGAGTGGATTTAGGGACGATGACTCTAAGTGAAGTAAGTCACACAGAAAAGGACACTTATCCTAAGATATCACTTAGAGAGGGAATGTCAACATCGCTACACCTGAACTGAATTCCAAAACAGAACAGAGTCACACATTTAGAAAACACACTATGGCTGCTTAACGGGAAAGGTGAGGCGGGGTGATGCATAAAACAAGGGTTTGACTTTAGCTCAGATACCTTTCCAGAAGCCAAATATGTAATAGACAAGACCTACTCCCTGCTCAGTGAACTGGACTCAACACCCCCTATTCACCGCCCAAGAATATATCTGACTAGTAAGAGTCTTAAAACCTATGTATTGATATCTCTCTGGAAGTGAATCAAGAGGGTGTAAAGCGGCATAAAAACAGCAGGGAAAAGCAGCTAAACCCCATTATAAAAATAGATTCCTTACAAAAAAAACCCCATAAAACAAAGACAGTGAAAGAGAGAGAAATTCTTACAAAATCCTTTCAGGGGCACTGATGCAACCTGGATTGACCATATCTAGACCCACAGCTGGATGAGACATAAGGCTGGACACTCTTGGGGCTGAGAGGATTGGTGAGGTTGGGTGAGCAAACGCAGACCCTTTAAAGTAATACTGCGTGGTACCCATGCCATGGGTCCCAAATCTCCAGGTTCAAGGGCATCTTCCTACATCGAAAACATGCCTGGGAAACCCAGAAGATGGTACACCGTGTGATCGGGAAAGGTTTCTAAAACGCACCTCATTTCTCCTCTCCTTGTGCTCGGGTTCGCCATTCCAGCCGCTTCACTAACAATCTCCCTACTTGGAGAATCAGCACCGTTGACCTCCTGTTTCTTACAGCTCGCAATTTGTCCTGAGGATGAAAGGGAAGAGGGGGAACCAATGAGAGACTAGCTCTAGGTGTTGGGACAGGCACAGGTCACTCTATTTTCCCATCAGGAAGAAGAATGAACCACAGGCTCAGCCTGACCCCCGGAACCAGAATAGGGCCTGAAGCAATCCTGCGCTTTTGCGGCCAGCTCCCAAAAAAGCGAGTTGACAAATGGAGCTCAGGGGCACTGCAATTCTCAAACCTGCAGAGTTATAAATGATAACTCTCGTCCACAAATATATTGAGGGAAGGAAACGAAGAGGATTTGAAAGCAAGGCAGAATTGCAGGAAACAGAATTCAGGAGGTAGATTCGACTCACCTTGAAAGCACATGAAAAGCGGCAAAGCGTTGACAATGATGCCCTTGGCCAAAAAGGGCGTATGCGTTTTTTCCTGAATATATTCAAGAAAAAACGCATACGCCCTTTTTGGCCAACCAAGCAAGCCGGAAAGGCAAATCGGCGCTACAAAGAAGTCTCGCTTGCCAGCGGTCAGAAGGGCCATGCTGAAAAAAGTGTAAAAACCAGAAATGCAGGACAGGCCATGGAGACATGGGAGCCTTGCTACGCTGATGGGCGGGATGGAAATTTCCAACAGCCACTCTGGAGAAGTGTACGCTGTGTCCTGTAATATGTAATAGACACAGCTTAGAGAGCATAGGGCACTTCCACTCATGGGCGTAGAAATCGGGAAACCTAAAAATCAACAAGACACAGGCACCCCAAACTGTAGGGCTGCTCTGTTTCCAAGAACCTCCACTTCGGTACACCTTAAATATCCCAGGAAAGAGAAAAATGGATAAAGAAGTTGTGGTACTTATGCACAATGGAATATCACTCAGGCATAAAATCAGTGTCATATGGTTAGTAGCAGCATGATGAGTGGATTTAGGGACGATGACTCTAAGTGAAGTAAGTCACACAGAAAAGGACACTTATCCTAAGATATCACTTATAGAGGGAATGTCAAAATAGCTACACCTGAACTGAATTCCAAAACAGAACAGAGTCACACATTTAGAAAACACACTATGGCTGCTTAACGGGAAAGGTGAGGTGGGGCGATGCATAAAACAAGGGTTTGAAATTAGCTCAGATACCGTTCCAGAAGCCAAATATGTAACAGATAAGACCTACTCCCTGCTCAGTGAACTGGACTCAACGCCCCCTATTCACCGCCCAAGAATGTATCTGACTAGTAAGAGTCTTAAAACCTATGTATTGATATCTCTCTGGAAGTGAATCAAGAGGGTGTAAAGCGGCAGAAACACAGCAGGGAAAAGCAGCTAAACCCCATTATAAAAATAGATTACATTAAAAAAAAACCCATTAAACAAAGACAGTGAAAGAGAGAGAAATTCTTACAAAATCCGTTCAGGGGCTCTGATGCAACCTGGATTGACCATATCTAGACCCACAGCTGGATGAGACATAAGCCTGGACACTCTTGGGGCTGAGAGGATTGGTGAGGTTGGGTGAGCAAACGCAGACCCTTTAAAGTAATACTGCGTGGTACCCATGCCATGGGTCCCAAATCTCCAGGTTCAAGGGCATCTTCCTACATCGAAAACATGCCTGGGAAACCCAGAAGATGGTACACCGTGTGATCGGGAAAGGTTTCTAAAACGCACCTCATTTCTCCTCTCCTTGTGCTCGGGTTCGCCATTCCAGCCGCTTCACTAACAATGTCCCTACGTGGACAATCAGCACCGTTGACCTCCTGTTTCATACAGCTCGCAATTTGTCCTGAGGATGAACAGGAAGAGGGGGAACCAATGAGAGACTAGCTCTAGGTGTTGGGACAGGCACAGGTCACTCTATTTTCTCATCAGGAAGAAGAATGAACCACAGGCTCAGCCTGACCCCCGGAACCAGAATAGGGCCTGAAGCAATCCTGCGCTTTTGCGGCCAGCTCCCAAAAAAGCGAGTTGACAAATGGAGCTCAGGGGCACTGCAATTCTCAAACCTGCAGTTATAAATGATAACTCTCGTCCACAAATATATTGAGGGAAGGCAACGAAGAGGATTTGAAAGCAAGGCAGAATTGCAGGAAACAGAATTCAGGAGGTAGATTCGACTCACCTTGAAAGCACATGAAAAGCGGCAAAGCGTTGACAATGATGCCCTTGGCCAAAAAGGGCGTATGCGTTTTTTCCTGAATATATTCAGGAAAAAACGCATACGCCCTTTTTGGCCAACCAAGCAAGCCAGAAAGGCAAATCGGCGCTACAAAGAAGTCTCGCTTGCCAGCGGTCAGAAGGGCCATGCTGAAAAAAGTGTAAAAACCAGAAATGCAGGACAGGCCATGGAGACATGGGAGCCTTGCTACGCTGATGGGCGGGGTGGAAATTGCCAACAGCCACTCTGGAGAAGTGTACGCTGCGTCCTGAAACATGTAATAAACACAGCTTAGAGAGCATAGGGCACTTCCACTCATGGGCGTAGAAATCGGGAAACCTAAAAATCAACAAGACACAGGCACCCCAAAGTTTAGGGCTGCTCTGTTTCCAAGAACCTCCACTTCGGTACACCTTAAATATCCCAGGAAAGAGAAAAATGGATAAAGAAGTTGTGGTACTTATGCACAATGGAATGTCACTCAGCCATGAAATCAGTGTCATAAGGTTAGTAGCAGCATGATGAGTGGATTTAGGGACGATGACTCTAAGTGAAGTAAGTCACACAGAAAAGGACACTTATCCTAAGATATCACTTATAGAGGGAATGTCAAAATCGCTACACCTGAACTGAATTCCAAAACAGAACAGAGTCACACATTTAGAAAACACACTATGGCTGCTTAACGGGAAAGGTGAGGTGGGGCGATGCATAAAACAAGGGTTTGAAATTAGCTCAGATACCGTTCCACAAGCCAAATATGTAATAGACAAGACCTACTCCCTGCTCAGTCAACTGGACTCAACGCCCCCTCTTCACCGCCCAAGAATATATCTGACTAGGAAGAGTCTTAAAACCTATGTATTGATATCTCTCTGGCAGTGAATCAAGAGGGTGTAAAGCGGCATAAACACAGCAGGGAAAAGCAGCTAAACCCCATTATAAAAATAGATTACTTAAAAAAAACCCCATTAAACAAACACAGTGAAAGAGAGAGATATTCTTACAAAATCCGTTCAGGGGCTCTGATGCAACCTTGATTGACCATATCTAGACCCACAGCTGGATGAGACATAAGGCTGGACACTCTTGGGGCTGAGAGGATTGGTCAGGTTGGGTGAGCAAACGCAGACCCTTTAAAGTAATACTGCGTGGTACCCATGCCATGGGTCCCAAATCTCCAGGTTCAAGGGCATCTTCCTACATCGAAAACATGCCTGGGAAACCCAGAATATGGTACACCGTGTGATCGGGAAAGGTTTCTAAAACGCACCTCATTTCTCCTCTCCTTGTGCTCGGGTTCGCCATTCCAGTCGCTTCACTAACAATCTCCCTACTTGGAGAATCAGCACCGTTGACCTCCTGTTTCGTACAGCTCGGAATTTGTCCTGAGGATGAACGGGAAGAGGGGGAACCAATGAGACACTAGCTCTAGGTGTTGGGACAGGCACAGGTCACTCTATTTTCTCATCAGGAAGAAGAATGAACCACAGGCTCAGCCTGACCCCCGGAACCAGAATAGGGCCTGAAGCAATCCTGCGCTTTTGCGGCCAGCTCCCAAAAAAGCGAGTTGACAAATGGAGCTCAGGGGCACTGCAATTCTCAAACCTGCAGAGTTATAAATGATAACTCTCGTCCACAAATATATTGAGGGAAGGCAACGAAGAGGATTTGAAAGCAAGGCAGAATTGCAGGAAACAGAATTCAGGAGGTAGATTCGACTCACCTTGAAAGCACATGAAAAGCGGCAAAGCGTTGACAATGATGCCCTTGGCCAAAAAGGGCGTATGCGTTTTTTCCTGAATATATTCAGGAAAAAACGCATACGCCCTTTTTGGCCAACCAAGCAAGCCAGAAAGGCAAATCGGCGCTACAAAGAAGTCTCGCTTGCCAGCGGTCAGAAGGGCCATGCTGAAAAAAGTGTAAAAACCAGAAATGCAGGACAGGCCATGGAGACATGGGAGCCTTGCTACGCTGATGGGCGGGATGGAAATTTCCAACAGCCACTCTGGAGAAGTGTACGCTGTGTCCTGTAATATGTAATAGACACAGCTTAGAGAGCATAGGGCACTTCCACTCATGGGCGTAGAAATCGGGAAACCTAAAAATCAACAAGACACAGGCACCCCAAAGTTTAGGGCTGCTCTGTTTCCAAAAACCTCCACTTCGGTACACCTTAAATATCCCAGGAAAGAGAAAAATGGATAAAGAAGTAGTGGTACTTATGCACAATGGAATGTCACTCAGCCATGAAATCAGTGTCATAAGGCTAGTAGCAGCATGATGAGTGGATTTAGGGACGATGACTCTAAGTGAAGTAAGTCACACAGAAAAGGACACTTATCCTAAGATATCACTTAGAGAGGGAATGTCAACATCGCTACACCTGAACTGAATTCCAAAACAGAACAGAGTCACACATTTAGAAAACACACTATGGCTGCTTAACGGGAAAGGTGAGGCGGGGTGATGCATAAAACAAGGGTTTGACTTTAGCTCAGATACCTTTCCAGAAGCCAAATATGTAATAGACAAGACCTACTCCCTGCTCAGTGAACTGGACTCAACACCCCCTATTCACCGCCCAAGAATATATCTGACTAGTAAGAGTCTTAAAACCTATGTATTGATATCTCTCTGGAAGTGAATCAAGAGGGTGTAAAGCGGCATAAACACAGCAGGGAAAAGCAGCTAAACCCCATTGTAAAAATAGATTACTTAAAAAAAACCTATAAAACAAAGACAGTGAAAGAGAGAGAAATTCTTACAAAATCCGTTCAGGGGCTCTGATGCAACCTGGATTGACCATATCTAGACCCACAGCTGGATGAGACATAAGGCTGGACACTCTTGGGGCTGAGAGGATTGGTGAGGTTGGGTGAGCAAACGCAGACCCTTTAAAGTAATACTGCGTGGTACCCATGCCATGGGTCCCAAATCTCCAGGTTCAAGGGCATCTTTCAACATCGAAAACATGCCTGGGAAACCCAGAAGATGGTACACCGTGTGATCGGGAAAGGTTTCTAAAACGCACCTCATTTCTCCTCTCCTTGTGCTCGGGTTCGCCATTCCATCCGCTTCACTAACAATGTCCCTACGTGGACAATCAGCACCGTTGACCTCCTGTTTCATACAGCTCGCAATTTGTCCTGAGGATGAACAGGAAGAGGGGGAACCAATGAGAGACTAGCTCTAGGTGTTGGGACAGGCACAGGTCACTCTATTTTCTCATCAGGAAGAAGAATGAACCACAAGCTCAGCCTGACCCCCGGAACCAGAATAGGGCCTGAAGCAATCCTGCGCTTTTGCGGCCAGCTCCCAAAAAAGCGAGTTGACAAATGGAGCTCAGGGGCACTGCAATTCTCAAACCTGCAGAGTTATAAATGATAACTCTCGTCCACAAATATATTGAGGGAAGGCAACGAAGAGGATTTGAAAGCAAGGCAGAATTGCAGGAAACAGAATTCAGGAGGTAGATTCGACTCACCTTGAAAGCACATGAAAAGCGGCAAAGCGTTGACAATGATGCCCTTGGCCAAAAAGGGCGTATGCGTTTTTTCCTGAATATATTCAGGAAAAAACGCATACGCCCTTTTTGGCCAACCAAGCAAGCCAGAAAGGCAAATCGGCGCTACAAAGAAGTCTCGCTTGCCAGCGGTCAGAAGGGCCATGCTGAAAAAAGTGTAAAAACCAGAAATGCAGGACAGGCCATGGAGACATGGGAGCCTTGCTACGCTGATGGGCGGGATGGAAATTTCCAACAGCCACTCTGGAGAAGTGTACGCTGTGTCCTGTAATATGTAATAGACACAGCTTAGAGAGCATAGGGCACTTCCACTCATGGGCGTAGAAATCGGGAAACCTAAAAATCAACAAGACACAGGCACCCCAAAGTTTAGGGCTGCTCTGTTTCCAAAAACCTCCACTTCGGTACACCTTAAATATCCCAGGAAAGAGAAAAATGGATAAAGAAGTAGTGGTACTTATGCACAATGGAATGTCACTCAGCCATGAAATCAGTGTCATAAGGATAGTAGCAGCATGATGAGTGGATTTAGGGACGATGACTCTAAGTGAAGTAAGTCACACAGAAAAGGACACTTATCCTAAGATATCACTTATAGAGGGAATGTCAAAATCGCTACACCTGAACTGAATTCCAAAACAGAACAGAGTCACACATTTAGAAAACACACTATGGCTGCTTAACGGGAAAGGTGAGGTGGGGCGATGCATAAAACAAGGGTTTGAAATTAGCTCAGATACCGTTCCAGAAGCCAAATATGTAACAGACAAGACCTACTCCCTGCTCAGTGAACTGGACTCAACGCCCCCTATTCACCGCCCAAGAATATATCTGACTAGTAAGAGTCTTAAAACCTATGTATTGATATCTCTCTGGAAGTGAATCAAGAGGGTGTAAAGCGGCATAAACACAGCAGGGAAAAGCAGCTAAACCCCATTATAAAAATAGATTACATTAAAAAAAAAACCATTAAACAAAGACAGTGAAAGAGAGAGAAATTCTTACAAAATCCGTTCAGGGGCACTGATGCAACCTGGATTGACCATATCTAGACCCACAGCTGGATGAGACATAAGGCTGGACACTCTTGGGGCTGAGAGGATTGGTGAGGTTGGGTGAGCAAACGCAGACCCTTTAAAGTAATACTGCGTGGTACCCATGCCATGGGTCCCAAATCTCCAGGTTCAAGGGCATCTTCCTACATCGAAAACATGCCTGGGAAACCCAGAAGATGGTACACCGTGTGATCGGGAAAGGTTTCTAAAACGCACCTCATTTCTCCTCTCCTTGTGCTCAGGTTCGCCATTCCAGCCGCTTCACTAACAATCTCCCTACTTGGAGAATCAGCACCGTTGACCTCCTGTTTCTTACAGCTCGCAATTTGTCCTGAGGATGAACGGGAAGAGGGGGAACCAATGAGAGACTAGCTCTAGGTGTTGGGACAGGCACAGGTCACTCTATTTTCCCATCAGGATGAAGAATGAACCACAGGCTTAGCCTGCCCCCCGGAACCAGAATAGGGCCTGAAGCAATCCTGCGCTTTTGCGGCCAGCTCCCAAAAAAGCGAGTTGACAAATGGAGCTCAGGGGCACTGCAATTCACAAACCTGCAGACTTATAAATGAGAACTCTCGTCCACAAATATATTGAGGGAAGGCAACGAAGAGGATTTGAAAGCAAGGCAGAATTGCAGGAAACAGATTTCAGGAGGTAGATTCGACTCGCCTTGAAAGCACATGAAAAGCGGCAAAGCGTTGACAATGATGCCCTTGGCCAAAAAGGGCGTATGCGTTTTTTCCTGACTATATTCAGGAAAAAACGCATACGCCCTTTTTGGCCAACCAAGGAAGCCGGAAAGGCAAATCGGCGCTACAAAGAAGTCTCACTTGCCAGCGGTCAAAAGGGCCATGCTGAAAAAAGTGTAAAAACCAGAAATGCAGGACAGGCCATGGAGACATGGGAGCCTTGCTACGCTGATGGGCGGGGTGGAAATTGCCAACAGCCACTCTGGAGAAGTGTACGCTGCGTCCTGAAACATGTAATAAACACAGCTTAGAGAGCATAGGGCACTTCCACTCATGGGCGTAGAAATCGGGAAACCTAAAAATCAACAAGACACAGGCACCCCAAAGTTTAGGGCTGCTCTGTTTCCAAGAACCTCCACTTCGGTACACCTTAAATATCCCAGGAAAGAGAAAAATGGATAAAGAAGTTGTGGTACTTATGCACAATGGAATGTCACTCAGCCATGAAATCAGTGTCATAAGGTTAGTAGCAGCATGATGAGTGGATTTAGGGACGATGACTCTAAGTGAAGTAAGTCACACAGAAAAGGACACTTATCCTAAGATATCACTTATAGAGGGAATGTCAAAATCGCTACACCTGAACTGAATTCCAAAACAGAACAGAGTCACACATTTAGAAAACACACTATGGCTGCTTTACGGGAAAGGTGAGGTGGGGCGATGCATAAAACAAGGGTTTGAAATTAGCTCAGATACCGTTCCACAAGCCAAATATGTAATAGACAAGACCTACTCCCTGCTCAGTCAACTGGACTCAACGCCCCCTCTTCACCGCCCAAGAATATATCTGACTAGTAAGAGTCTTAAAACCTATGTATTGATATCTCTCTGGAAGTGAATCAAGAGGGTGTAAAGCGGCATAAACACAGCAGGGAAAAGCAGCTAAACCCCATTATAAAAATAGATTCCTTACAAAAAAAACCCCATAAAACAAAGACAGTGAAAGAGAGAGAAATTCTTACAAAATCCTTTCAGGGGCACTGATGCAACCTGGATTGACCATATCTAGACCCACAGCTGGATGAGACATAAGGCTGGACACTCTTGGGCCTGAGAGGATTGGTGAGGTTGGGTGAGCAAACGCAGACCCTTTAAAGTAATACTGCGTGGTACCCATGCCATGGGTCCCAAATCTCCAGGTTCAAGGGCATCTTCCTACATCGAAAACATGCCTGGGAAACCCAGAAGATGGTACACCGTGTGATCGGGAAAGGTTTCTAAAACGCACCTCATTTCTCCTCTCCTTGTGCTCGGGTTCGCCATTCCAGCCGCTTCACTAACAATGTCCCTACGTGGACAATCAGCACCGTTGACCTCCTGTTTCATACAGCTCGCAATTTGTCCTGAGGATGAACAGGAAGAGGGGGAACCAATGAGAGACTAGCTCTAGGTGTTGGGACAGGCACAGGTCACTCTATTTTCTCATCAGGAAGAAGAATGAACCACAGGCTCAGCCTGACCCCCGGAACCAGAATAGGGCCTGAAGCAATCCTGCGCTTTTGCGGCCAGCTCCCAAAAAAGCGAGTTGACAAATGGAGCTCAGGGGCACTGCAATTCTCAAACCTGCAGTTATAAATGATAACTCTCGTCCACAAATATATTGAGGGAAGGCAACGAAGAGGATTTGAAAGCAAGGCAGAATTGCAGGAAACAGAATTCAGGAGGTAGATTCGACTCACCTTGAAAGCACATGAAAAGCGGCAAAGCGTTGACAATGATGCCCTTGGCCAAAAAGGGCGTATGCGTTTTTTCCTGAATATATTCAGGAAAAAACGCATACGCCCTTTTTGGCCAACCAAGCAAGCCAGAAAGGCAAATCGGCGCTACAAAGAAGTCTCGCTTGCCAGCGGTCAGAAGGGCCATGCTGAAAAAAGTGTAAAAACCAGAAATGCAGGACAGGCCATGGAGACATGGGAGCCTTGCTACGCTGATGGGCGGGGTGGAAATTGCCAACAGCCACTCTGGAGAAGTGTACGCTGCGTCCTGAAACATGTAATAAACACAGCTTAGAGAGCATAGGGCACTTCCACTCATGGGCGTAGAAATCGGGAAACCTAAAAATCAACAAGACACAGGCACCCCAAAGTTTAGGGCTGCTCTGTTTCCAAGAACCTCCACTTCGGTACACCTTAAATATCCCAGGAAAGAGAAAAATGGATAAAGAAGTTGTGGTACTTATGCACAATGGAATGTCACTCAGCCATGAAATCAGTGTCATAAGGTTAGTAGCAGCATGATGAGTGGATTTAGGGACGATGACTCTAAGTGAAGTAAGTCACACAGAAAAGGACACTTATCCTAAGATATCACTTATAGAGGGAATGTCAAAATCGCTACACCTGAACTGAATTCCAAAACAGAACAGAGTCACACATTTAGAAAACACACTATGGCTGCTTAACGGGAAAGGTGAGGTGGGGCGATGCATAAAACAAGGGTTTGAAATTAGCTCAGATACCGTTCCACAAGCCAAATATGTAATAGACAAGACCTACTCCCTGCTCAGTCAACTGGACTCAACGCCCCCTCTTCACCGCCCAAGAATATATCTGACTAGTAAGAGTCTTAAAACCTATGTATTGATATCTCTCTGGCAGTGAATCAAGAGGGTGTAAAGCGGCATAAACACAGCAGGGAAAAGCAGCTAAACCCCATTATAAAAATAGATTACTTAAAAAAAACCCAATTAAACAAACACAGTGAAAGAGAGAGATATTCTTACAAAATCCGTTCAGGGGCTCTGATGCAACCTGGATTGACCATATCTAGACCCACAGCTGGACGAGACATAAGGCTGGACACTCTTGGGGCTGAGAGGATTGGTCAGGTTGGGTGAGCAAACGCAGACCCTTTAAAGTAATACTGCGTGGTACCCATGCCATGGGTCCCAAATCTCCAGGTTCAAGGGCATCTCCCTACATCGAAAACATGCCTGGGAAACCCAGAAGATGGTACACCGTGTGATCGGGAAAGGTTTCTAAAACGCACCTCATTTCTCCTCTCCTTGTGCTCGGGTTCGCCATTCCAGTCGCTTCACTAACAATCTCCCTACTTGGAGAATCAGCACCGTTGACCTCCTGTTTCGTACAGCTCGGAATTTGTCCTGAGGATGAACGGGAAGAGGGGGAACCAATGAGAGACTAGCTCTAGGTGTTGGGACAGGCACAGGTCACTCTATTTTCTCATCAGGAAGAAGAATGAACCACAGGCTCAGCCTGACCCCCGGAACCAGAATAGGGCCTGAAGCAATCCTGCGCTTTTGCGGCCAGCTCCCAAAAAAGCGAGTTGACAAATGGAGCTCAGGGGCACTGCAATTCTCAAACCTGCAGAGTTATAAATGATAACTCTCGTCCACAAATATATTGAGGGAAGGCAACGAAGAGGATTTGAAAGCAAGGCAGAATTGCAGGAAACAGAATTCAGGAGGTAGATTCGACTCACCTTGAAAGCACATGAAAAGCGGCAAAGCGTTGACAATGATGCCCTTGGCCAAAAAGGGCGTATGCGTTTTTTCCTGAATATATTCAGGAAAAAACGCATACGCCCTTTTTGGCCAACCAAGCAAGCCAGAAAGGCAAATCGGCGCTACAAAGAAGTCTCGCTTGCCAGCGGTCAGAAGGGCCATGCTGAAAAAAGTGTAAAAACCAGAAATGCAGGACAGGCCATGGAGACATGGGAGCCTTGCTACGCTGATGGGCGGGATGGAAATTTCCAACAGCCACTCTGGAGAAGTGTACGCTGTGTCCTGTAATATGTAATAGACACAGCTTAGAGAGCATAGGGCACTTCCACTCATGGGCGTAGAAATCGGGAAACCTAAAAATCAACAAGACACAGGCACCCCAAAGTTTAGGGCTGCTCTGTTTCCAAAAACCTCCACTTCGGTACACCTTAAATATCCCAGGAAAGAGAAAAATGGATAAAGAAGTAGTGGTACTTATGCACAATGGAATATCACTCAGCCATGAAATCAGTGTCATAAGGCTAGTAGCAGCATGATGAGTGGATTTAGGGACGATGACTCTAAGTGAAGTAAGTCACACAGAAAAGGACACTTATCCTAAGATATCACTTAGAGAGGGAATGTCAACATCGCTACACCTGAACTGAATTCCAAAACAGAACAGAGTCACACATTTAGAAAACACACTATGGCTGCTTAACGGGAAAGGTGAGGCGGGGTGATGCATAAAACAAGGGTTTGACTTTAGCTCAGATACCTTTCCAGAAGCCAAATATGTAATAGACAAGACCTACTCCCTGCTCAGTGAACTGGACTCAACACCCCCTATTCACCGCCCAAGAATATATCTGACTAGTAAGAGTCTTAAAACCTATGTATTGATATCTCTCTGGAAGTGAATCAAGAGGGTGTAAAGCGGCATAAACACAGCAGGGAAAAGCAGCTAAACCCCATTATAAAAATAGATTCCTTACAAAAAAAACCCCATAAAACAAAGACAGTGAAAGAGAGAGAAATTCTTACAAAATCCTTTCAGGGGCACTGATGCAACCTGGATTGACCATATCTAGACCCACAGCTGGATGAGACATAAGGCTGGACACTCTTGGGGCTGAGAGGATTGGTGAGGTTGGGTGAGCAAACGCAGACCCTTTAAAGTAATACTGCGTGGTACCCATGCCATGGGTCCCAAATCTCCACGTTCAAGGGCATCTTCCTACATCGAAAACATGCCTGGGAAACCCAGAAGATGGTACACCGTGTGATCGGGAAAGGTTTCTAAAACGCACCTCATTTCTCCTCTCCTTGTGCTCGGGTTCGCCATTCCAGCCGCTTCACTAACAATGTCCCTACGTGGACAATCAGCACCGTTGACCTCCTGTTTCATACAGCTCGCAATTTGTCCTGAGGATGAACAGGAAGAGGGGGAACCAATGAGAGACTAGCTCTAGGTGTTGGGACAGGCACAGGTCACTCTATTTTCTCATCAGGAAGAAGAATGAACCACAGGCTCAGCCTGACCCCCGGAACCAGAATAGGGCCTGAAGCAATCCTGCGCTTTTGCGGCCAGCTCCCAAAAAAGCGAGTTGACAAATGGAGCTCAGGGGCACTGCAATTCTCAAACCTGCAGTTATAAATGATAACTCTCGTCCACAAATATATTGAGGGAAGGCAACGAAGAGGATTTGAAAGCAAGGCAGAATTGCAGGAAACAGAATTCAGGAGGTAGATTCGACTCACCTTGAAAGCACATGAAAAGCGGCAAAGCGTTGACAATGATGCCCTTGGCCAAAAAGGGCGTATGCGTTTTTTCCTGAATATATTCAGGAAAAAACGCATACGCCCTTTTTGGCCAACCAAGCAAGCCAGAAAGGCAAATCGGCGCTACAAAGAAGTCTCGCTTGCCAGCGGTCAGAAGGGCCATGCTGAAAAAAGTGTAAAAACCAGAAATGCAGGACAGGCCATGGAGACATGGGAGCCTTGCTACGCTGATGGGCGGGGTGGAAATTGCCAACAGCCACTCTGGAGAAGTGTACGCTGCGTCCTGAAACATGTAATAAACACAGCTTAGAGAGCATAGGGCACTTCCACTCATGGGCGTAGAAATCGGGAAACCTAAAAATCAACAAGACACAGGCACCCCAAAGTTTAGGGCTGCTCTGTTTCCAAGAACCTCCACTTCAGTACACCTTAAATATCCCAGGAAAGAGAAAAATGGATAAAGAAGTTGTGGTACTTATGCACAATGGAATGTCACTCAGCCATGAAATCAGTGTCATAAGGTTAGTAGCAGCATGATGAGTGGATTTAGGGACGATGACTCTAAGTGAAGTAAGTCACACAGAAAAGGACACTTATCCTAAGATATCACTTATAGAGGGAATGTCAAAATCGCTACACCTGAACTGAATTCCAAAACAGAACAGAGTCACACATTTAGAAAACACACTATGGCTGCTTAACGGGAAAGGTGAGGTGGGGCGATGCATAAAACAAGGGTTTGAAATTAGCTCAGATACCGTTCCACAAGCCAAATATGTAATAGACAAGACCTACTCCCTGCTCAGTCAACTGGACTCAACGCCCCCTCTTCACCGCCCAAGAATATATCTGACTAGTAAGAGTCTTAAAACCTATGTATTGATATCTCTCTGGCAGTGAATCAAGAGGGTGTAAAGCGGCATAAACACAGCAGGGAAAAGCAGCTAAACCCCATTATAAAAATAGATTACTTAAAAAAAAACCCATTAAACAAACACAGTGAAAGAGAGAGATATTCTTACAAAATCCGTTCAGGGGCTCTGATGCAACCTGGATTGACCATATCTAGACCCACAGCTGGATGAGACATAAGGCTGGACACTCTTGGGGCTGAGAGGATTGGTGAGGTTGGGTGAGCAAACGCAGACCCTTTAAAGTAATACTGCGTGGTACCCATGCCATGGGTCCCAAATCTCCAGGTTCAAGGGCATCTTCCTACATCGAAAACATGCCTGGGAAACCCAGAAGATGGTACACCGTGTGATCGGGAAAGGTTTCTAAAACGCACCTCATTTCTCCTCTCCTTGTGCTCGGGTTCGCCATTCCAGCCGCTTCACTAACAATCTCCCTACTTGGAGAATCAGCACCGTTGACCTCCTGTTTCTTACAGCTCGCAATTTGTCCTGAGGATGAACGGGAAGAGGGGGAACCAATGAGAGACTAGCTCTAGGTGTTGGGACAGGCACAGGTCACTCTATTTTCCCATCAGGAAGAAGAATGAACCACAGGCTCAGCCTGACCCCCGGAACCAGAATACGGCCTGAAGCAATCCTGCGCTTTTGCGGCCAGCTCCCAAAAAAGCGAGTTGACAAATGGAGCTCAGGGGCACTGCAATTCTCAAACCTGCAGAGTTATAAATGATAACTCTCGTCCACAAATATATTGAGGGAAGGCAACGAAGAGGATTTGAAAGCAAGGCAGAATTGCAGGAAACAGAATTCAGGAGGTAGATTCGACTCACCTTGAAAGCACATGAAAAGCGGCAAAGCGTTGACAATGATGCCCTTGGCCAAAAAGGGCGTATGCGTTTTTTCCTGAATATATTCAGGAAAAAACGCATACGCCCTTTTTGGCCAACCAAGCAAGCCGGAAAGGCAAATCGGCGCTACAAAGAAGTCTCGCTTGCCAGCGGTCAGAAGGGCCATGCTGAAAAAAGTGTAAAAACCAGAAATGCAGGACAGGCCATGGAGACATGGGAGCCTTGCTACGCTGATGGGCGGGATGGAAATTTCCAACAGCCACTCTGGAGAAGTGTACGCTGTGTCCTGTAATATGTAATAGACACAGCTTAGAGAGCATAGGGCACTTCCACTCATGGGCGTAGAAATCGGGAAACCTAAAAATCAACAAGACACAGGCACCCCAAACTGTAGGGCTGCTCTGTTTCCAAGAACCTCCACTTCGGTACACCTTAAATATCCCAGGAAAGAGAAAAATGGATAAAGAAGTTGTGGTACTTATGCACAATGGAATATCACTCAGGCATAAAATCAGTGTCATATGGTTAGTAGCAGCATGATGAGTGGATTTAGGGACGATGACTCTAAGTGAAGTAAGTCACACAGAAAAGGACACTTATCCTAAGATATCACTTATAGAGGGAATGTCAAAATCGCTACACCTGAACTGAATTCCAAAACAGAACAGAGTCACACATTTAGAAAACACACTATGGCTGCTTAACGGGAAAGGTGAGGTGGGGCGATGCATAAAACAAGGGTTTGAAATTAGCTCAGATACCGTTCCACAAGCCAAATATGTAACAGATAAGACCTACTCCCTGCTCAGTGAACTGGACTCAACGCCCCCTATTCACCGCCCAAGAATATATCTGACTAGTAAGAGTCTTAAAACCTATGTATTGATATCTCTCTGGCAGTGAATCAAGAGGGTGTAAAGCGGCATAAACACAGCAGGGAAAAGCAGCTAAACCCCATTATAAAAATAGATTACTTAAAAAAAACCCAATTAAACAAACACAGTGAAAGAGAGAGATATTCTTACAAAATCCGTTCAGGGGCTCTGATGCAACCTGGATTGACCATATCTAGACCCACAGCTGGACGAGACATAAGGCTGGACACTCTTGGGGCTGAGAGGATTGGTCAGGTTGGGTGAGCAAACGCAGACCCTTTAAAGTAATACTGCGTGGTACCCATGCCATGGGTCCCAAATCTCCAGGTTCAAGGGCATCTCCCTACATCGAAAACATGCCTGGGAAACCCAGAAGATGGTACACCGTGTGATCGGGAAAGGTTTCTAAAACGCACCTCATTTCTCCTCTCCTTGTGCTCGGGTTCGCCATTCCAGTCGCTTCACTAACAATCTCCCTACTTGGAGAATCAGCACCGTTGACCTCCTGTTTCGTACAGCTCGGAATTTGTCCTGAGGATGAACGGGAAGAGGGGGAACCAATGAGAGACTAGCTCTAGGTGTTGGGACAGGCACAGGTCACTCTATTTTCTCATCAGGAAGAAGAATGAACCACAGGCTCAGCCTGACCCCCGGAACCAGAATAGGGCCTGAAGCAATCCTGCGCTTTTGCGGCCAGCTCCCAAAAAAGCGAGTTGACAAATGGAGCTCAGGGGCACTGCAATTCTCAAACCTGCAGAGTTATAAATGATAACTCTCGTCCACAAATATATTGAGGGAAGGCAACGAAGAGGATTTGAAAGCAAGGCAGAATTGCAGGAAACAGAATTCAGGAGGTAGATTCGACTCACCTTGAAAGCACATGAAAAGCGGCAAAGCGTTGACAATGATGCCCTTGGCCAAAAAGGGCGTATGCGTTTTTTCCTGAATATATTCAGGAAAAAACGCATACGCCCTTTTTGGCCAACCAAGCAAGCCAGAAAGGCAAATCGGCGCTACAAAGAAGTCTCGCTTGCCAGCGGTCAGAAGGGCCATGCTGAAAAAAGTGTAAAAACCAGAAATGCAGGACAGGCCATGGAGACATGGGAGCCTTGCTACGCTGATGGGCGGGATGGAAATTTCCAACAGCCACTCTGGAGAAGTGTACGCTGTGTCCTGTAATATGTAATAGACACAGCTTAGAGAGCATAGGGCACTTCCACTCATGGGCGTAGAAATCGGGAAACCTAAAAATCAACAAGACACAGGCACCCCAAAGTTTAGGGCTGCTCTGTTTCCAAAAACCTCCACTTCGGTACACCTTAAATATCCCAGGAAAGAGAAAAATGGATAAAGAAGTAGTGGTACTTATGCACAATGGAATATCACTCAGCCATGAAATCAGTGTCATAAGGCTAGTAGCAGCATGATGAGTGGATTTAGGGACGATGACTCTAAGTGAAGTAAGTCACACAGAAAAGGACACTTATCCTAAGATATCACTTAGAGAGGGAATGTCAACATCGCTACACCTGAACTGAATTCCAAAACAGAACAGAGTCACACATTTAGAAAACACACTATGGCTGCTTAACGGGAAAGGTGAGGCGGGGTGATGCATAAAACAAGGGTTTGACTTTAGCTCAGATACCTTTCCAGAAGCCAAATATGTAATAGACAAGACCTACTCCCTGCTCAGTGAACTGGACTCAACACCCCCTATTCACCGCCCAAGAATATATCTGACTAGTAAGAGTCTTAAAACCTATGTATTGATATCTCTCTGGAAGTGAATCAAGAGGGTGTAAAGCGGCATAAACACAGCAGGGAAAAGCAGCTAAACCCCATTATAAAAATAGATTCCTTACAAAAAAAACCCCATAAAACAAAGACAGTGAAAGAGAGAGAAATTCTTACAAAATCCTTTCAGGGGCACTGATGCAACCTGGATTGACCATATCTAGACCCACAGCTGGATGAGACATAAGGCTGGACACTCTTGGGGCTGAGAGGATTGGTGAGGTTGGGTGAGCAAACGCAGACCCTTTAAAGTAATACTGCGTGGTACCCATGCCATGGGTCCCAAATCTCCACGTTCAAGGGCATCTTCCTACATCGAAAACATGCCTGGGAAACCCAGAAGATGGTACACCGTGTGATCGGGAAAGGTTTCTAAAACGCACCTCATTTCTCCTCTCCTTGTGCTCGGGTTCGCCATTCCAGCCGCTTCACTAACAATGTCCCTACGTGGACAATCAGCACCGTTGACCTCCTGTTTCATACAGCTCGCAATTTGTCCTGAGGATGAACAGGAAGAGGGGGAACCAATGAGAGACTAGCTCTAGGTGTTGGGACAGGCACAGGTCACTCTATTTTCTCATCAGGAAGAAGAATGAACCACAGGCTCAGCCTGACCCCCGGAACCAGAATAGGGCCTGAAGCAATCCTGCGCTTTTGCGGCCAGCTCCCAAAAAAGCGAGTTGACAAATGGAGCTCAGGGGCACTGCAATTCTCAAACCTGCAGTTATAAATGATAACTCTCGTCCACAAATATATTGAGGGAAGGCAACGAAGAGGATTTGAAAGCAAGGCAGAATTGCAGGAAACAGAATTCAGGAGGTAGATTCGACTCACCTTGAAAGCACATGAAAAGCGGCAAAGCGTTGACAATGATGCCCTTGGCCAAAAAGGGCGTATGCGTTTTTTCCTGAATATATTCAGGAAAAAACGCATACGCCCTTTTTGGCCAACCAAGCAAGCCAGAAAGGCAAATCGGCGCTACAAAGAAGTCTCGCTTGCCAGCGGTCAGAAGGGCCATGCTGAAAAAAGTGTAAAAACCAGAAATGCAGGACAGGCCATGGAGACATGGGAGCCTTGCTACGCTGATGGGCGGGGTGGAAATTGCCAACAGCCACTCTGGAGAAGTGTACGCTGCGTCCTGAAACATGTAATAAACACAGCTTAGAGAGCATAGGGCACTTCCACTCATGGGCGTAGAAATCGGGAAACCTAAAAATCAACAAGACACAGGCACCCCAAAGTTTAGGGCTGCTCTGTTTCCAAGAACCTCCACTTCAGTACACCTTAAATATCCCAGGAAAGAGAAAAATGGATAAAGAAGTTGTGGTACTTATGCACAATGGAATGTCACTCAGCCATGAAATCAGTGTCATAAGGTTAGTAGCAGCATGATGAGTGGATTTAGGGACGATGACTCTAAGTGAAGTAAGTCACACAGAAAAGGACACTTATCCTAAGATATCACTTATAGAGGGAATGTCAAAATCGCTACACCTGAACTGAATTCCAAAACAGAACAGAGTCACACATTTAGAAAACACACTATGGCTGCTTAACGGGAAAGGTGAGGTGGGGCGATGCATAAAACAAGGGTTTGAAATTAGCTCAGATACCGTTCCACAAGCCAAATATGTAATAGACAAGACCTACTCCCTGCTCAGTCAACTGGACTCAACGCCCCCTCTTCACCGCCCAAGAATATATCTGACTAGTAAGAGTCTTAAAACCTATGTATTGATATCTCTCTGGCAGTGAATCAAGAGGGTGTAAAGCGGCATAAACACAGCAGGGAAAAGCAGCTAAACCCCATTATAAAAATAGATTACTTAAAAAAAACCCCATTAAACAAACACAGTGAAAGAGAGAGATATTCTTACAAAATCCGTTCAGGGGCTCTGATGCAACCTGGATTGACCATATCTAGACCCACAGCTGGATGAGACATAAGGCTGGACACTCTTGGGGCTGAGAGGATTGGTGAGGTTGGGTGAGCAAACGCAGACCCTTTAAAGTAATACTGCGTGGTACCCATGCCATGGGTCCCAAATCTCCAGGTTCAAGGGCATCTTCCTACATCGAAAACATGCCTGGGAAACCCAGAAGATGGTACACCGTGTGATTGGGAAAGGTTTCTAAAACGCACCTCATTTCTCCTCTCCTTGTGCTCGGGTTCGCCATTCCAGCCGCTTCACTAACAATCTCCCTACTTGGAGAATCAGCACCGTTGACCTCCTGTTTCTTACAGCTCGCAATTTGTCCTGAGGATGAACGGGAAGAGGGGGAACCAATGAGAGACTAGCTCTAGGTGTTGGGACAGGCACAGGTCACTCTATTTTCCCATCAGGAAGAAGAATGAACCACAGGCTCAGCCTGACCCCCGGAACCAGAATACGGCCTGAAGCAATCCTGCGCTTTTGCGGCCAGCTCCCAAAAAAGCGAGTTGACAAATGGAGCTCAGGGGCACTGCAATTCTCAAACCTGCAGAGTTATAAATGATAACTCTCGTCCACAAATATATTGAGGGAAGGCAACGAAGAGGATTTGAAAGCAAGGCAGAATTGCAGGAAACAGAATTCAGGAGGTAGATTCGACTCACCTTGAAAGCACATGAAAAGCGGCAAAGCGTTGACAATGATGCCCTTGGCCAAAAAGGGCGTATGCGTTTTTTCCTGAATATATTCAGGAAAAAACGCATACGCCCTTTTTGGCCAACCAAGCAAGCCGGAAAGGCAAATCGGCGCTACAAAGAAGTCTCGCTTGCCAGCGGTCAGAAGGGCCATGCTGAAAAAAGTGTAAAAACCAGAAATGCAGGACAGGCCATGGAGACATGGGAGCCTTGCTACGCTGATGGGCGGGATGGAAATTTCCAACAGCCACTCTGGAGAAGTGTACGCTGTGTCCTGTAATATGTAATAGACACAGCTTAGAGAGCATAGGGCACTTCCACTCATGGGCGTAGAAATCGGGAAACCTAAAAATCAACAAGACACAGGCACCCCAAACTGTAGGGCTGCTCTGTTTCCAAGAACCTCCACTTCGGTACACCTTAAATATCCCAGGAAAGAGAAAAATGGATAAAGAAGTTGTGGTACTTATGCACAATGGAATATCACTCAGGCATAAAATCAGTGTCATATGGTTAGTAGCAGCATGATGAGTGGATTTAGGGACGATGACTCTAAGTGAAGTAAGTCACACAGAAAAGGACACTTATCCTAAGATATCACTTATAGAGGGAATGTCAAAATCGCTACACCTGAACTGAATTCCAAAACAGAACAGAGTCACACATTTAGAAAACACACTATGGCTGCTTAACGGGAAAGGTGAGGTGGGGCGATGCATAAAACAAGGGTTTGAAATTAGCTCAGATACCGTTCCACAAGCCAAATATGTAATAGACAAGACCTACTCCCTGCTCAGTCAACTGGACTCAACGCCCCCTCTTCACCGCCCAAGAATATATCTGACTAGTAAGAGTCTTAAAACCTATGTATTGATATCTCTCTGGCAGTGAATCAAGAGGGTGTAAAGCGGCATAAACACAGCAGGGAAAAGCAGCTAAACCCCATTATAAAAATAGATTACTTAAAAAAAACCCCATTAAACAAACACAGTGAAAGAGAGAGATATTCTTACAAAATCCGTTCAGGGGCTCTGATGCAACCTGGATTGACCATATCTAGACCCACAGCTGGATGAGACATAAGGCTGGACACTCTTGGGGCTGAGAGGATTGGTCAGGTTGGGTGAGCAAACGCAGACCCTTTAAAGTAATACTGCGTGGTACCCATGCCATGGGTCCCAAATCTCCAGGTTCAAGGGCATCTTCCTACATCGAAAACATGCCTGGGAAACCCAGAAGATGGTACACCGTGTGATTGGGAAAGGTTTCTAAAACGCACCTCATTTCTCCTCTCCTTGTGCTCGGGTTCGCCATTCCAGCCGCTTCACTAACAATCTCCCTACTTGGAGAATCAGCACCGTTGACCTCCTGTTTCTTACAGCTCGCAATTTGTCCTGAGGATGAACGGGAAGAGGGGGAACCAATGAGAGACTAGCTCTAGGTGTTGGGACAGGCACAGGTCACTCTATTTTCCCATCAGGAAGAAGAATGAACCACAGGCTCAGCCTGACCCCCGGAACCAGAATACGGCCTGAAGCAATCCTGCGCTTTTGCGGCCAGCTCCCAAAAAAGCGAGTTGACAAATGGAGCTCAGGGGCACTGCAATTCTCAAACCTGCAGAGTTATAAATGATAACTCTCGTCCACAAATATATTGAGGGAAGGCAACGAAGAGGATTTGAAAGCAAGGCAGAATTGCAGGAAACAGAATTCAGGAGGTAGATTCGACTCACCTTGAAAGCACATGAAAAGCGGCAAAGCGTTGACAATGATTCCCTTGGCCAAAAAGGGCGTATGCGTTTTTTCCTGAATATATTCAGGAAAAAACGCATACGCCCTTTTTGGCCAACCAAGCAAGCCGGAAAGGCAAATCGGCGCTACAAAGAAGTCTCGCTTGCCAGCGGTCAGAAGGGCCATGCTGAAAAAAGTGTAAAAACCAGAAATGCAGGACAGGCCATGGAGACATGGGAGCCTTGCTACGCTGATGGGCGGGATGGAAATTTCCAACAGCCACTCTGGAGAAGTGTACGCTGTGTCCTGTAATATGTAATAGACACAGCTTAGAGAGCATAGGGCACTTCCACTCATGGGCGTAGAAATCGGGAAACCTAAAAATCAACAAGACACAGGCACCCCAAACTGTAGGGCTGCTCTGTTTCCAAGAACCTCCACTTCGGTACACCTTAAATATCCCAGGAAAGAGAAAAATGGATAAAGAAGTTGTGGTACTTATGCACAATGGAATATCACTCAGGCATAAAATCAGTGTCATATGGTTAGTAGCAGCATGATGAGTGGATTTAGGGACGATGACTCTAAGTGAAGTAAGTCACACAGAAAAGGACACTTATCCTAAGATATCACTTATAGAGGGAATGTCAAAATCGCTACACCTGAACTGAATTCCAAAACAGAACAGAGTCACACATTTAGAAAACACACTATGGCTGCTTAACGGGAAAGGTGAGGTGGGGCGATGCATAAAACAAGGGTTTGAAATTAGCTCAGATACCGTTCCAGAAGCCAAATATGTAACAGATAAGACCTACTCCCTGCTCAGTGAACTGGACTCAACGCCCCCTATTCACCGCCCAAGAATATATCTGACTAGTAAGAGTCTTAAAACCTATGTATTGATATCTCTCTGGAAGTGAATCAAGAGGGTGTAAAGCGGCAGAAACACAGCAGGGAAAAGCAGCTAAACCCCATTATAAAAATAGATTACATTAAAAAAAAAACCCATTAAACAAAGACAGTGAAAGAGAGAGAAATTCTTACAAAATCCGTTCAGGGGCTCTGATGCAACCTGGATTGACCATATCTAGACCCACAGCTGGATGAGACATAAGCCTGGACACTCTTGGGGCTGAGAGGATTGGTGAGGTTGGGTGAGCAAACGCAGACCCTTTAAAGTAATACTGCGTGGTACCCATGCCATGGGTCCCAAATCTCCAGGTTCAAGGGCATCTTCCTACATCGAAAACATGCCTGGGAAACCCAGAAGATGGTACACCGTGTGATCGGGAAAGGTTTCTAAAACGCACCTCATTTCTCCTCTCCTTGTGCTCGGGTTCGCCATTCCAGCCGCTTCACTAACAATGTCCCTACGTGGACAATCAGCACCGTTGACCTCCTGTTTCATACAGCTCGCAATTTGTCCTGAGGATGAACGGGAAGAGGGGGAACCAATGAGAGACTAGCTCTAGGTGTTGGGACAGGCACAGGTCACTCTATTTTCTCATCAGGAAGAAGAATGAACCACAGGCTCAGCCTGACCCCCGGAACCAGAATAGGGCCTGAAGCAATCCTGCGCTTTTGCGGCCAGCTCCCAAAAAAGCGAGTTGACAAATGGAGCTCAGGGTCACTGCAATTCTCAAACCTGCAGAGTTATAAATGATAACTCTCGTCCACAAATATATTGAGGGAAGGCAACGAATAGGATTTGAAAGCAAGGCAGAATTGCAGGAAACAGAATTCAGGAGGTAGATTCGACTCACCTTGAAAGCACATGAAAAGCGGCAAAGCGTTGACAATGATGCCCTTGGCCAAAAAGGGCGTATGCGTTTTTTCCTGAATATATTCAGGAAAAAACGCATACGCCCTTTTTGGCCAACCAAGCAAGCCAGAAAGGCAAATCGGCGCTACAAAGAAGTCTCGCTTGCCAGCGGTCAGAAGGGCCATGCTGAAAAAAGTGTAAAAACCAGAAATGCAGGACAGGCCATGGAGACATGGGAGCCTTGCTACGCTGATGGGCGGGATGGAAATTGCCAACAGCCACTCTGGAGAAGTGTACGCTGTGTCCTGTAATATGTAATAGACACAGCTTAGAGAGCATAGGGCACTTCCACTCATGGGCGTAGAAATCGGGAAACCTAAAAATCAACAAGACACAGGCACCCCAAAGTTTAGGGCTGCTCTGTTTCCAAAAACCTCCACTTCGGTACACCTTAAATATCCCAGGAAAGAGAAAAATGGATAAAGAAGTAGTGGTACTTATGCACAATGGAATGTCACTCAGCCATGAAATCAGTGTCATAAGGCTAGTAGCAGCATGATGAGTGGATTTAGGGACGATGACTCTAAGTGAAGTAAGTCACACAGAAAAGGACACTTATCCTAAGATATCACTTAGAGAGGGAATGTCAACATCGCTACACCTGAACTGAATTCCAAAACAGAACAGAGTCACACATTTAGAAAACACACTATGGCTGCTTAACGGGAAAGGTGAGGCGGGGTGATGCATAAAACAAGGGTTTGACTTTAGCTCAGATACCTTTCCAGAAGCCAAATATGTAATAGACAAGACCTACTCCCTGCTCAGTGAACTGGACTCAACACCCCCTATTCACCGCCCAAGAATATATCTGACTAGTAAGAGTCTTAAAACCTATGTATTGATATCTCTCTGGAAGTGAATCAAGAGGGTGTAAAGCGGCATAAACACAGCAGGGAAAAGCAGCTAAACCCCATTATAAAAATAGATTCCTTACAAAAAAAACCCCATAAAACAAAGACAGTGAAAGAGAGAGAAATTCTTACAAAATCCGTTCAGGGGCACTGATGCAACCTGGATTGACCATATCTAGACCCACAGCTGGATGAGACATAAGGCTGGACACTCTTGGGGCTGAGAGGATTGGTGAGGTTGGGTGAGCAAACGCAGACCCTTTAAAGTAATACTGCGTGGTACCCATGCCATGGGTCCCAAATCTCCAGGTTCAAGGGCATCTTCCTACATCGAAAACATGCCTGGGAAACCCAGAAGATGGTACACCGTGTGATCGGGAAAGGTTTCTAAAACGCACCTCATTTCTCCTCTCCTTGTGCTCGGGTTCGCCATTCCAGCCGCTTCACTAACAATCTCCCTACTTGGAGAATCAGCACCGTTGACCTCCTGTTTCTTACAGCTCGCAATTTGTCCTGAGGATGAACGGGAAGAGGGGGAACCAATGAGAGACTAGCTCTAGGTGTTGGGACAGGCACAGGTCACTCTATTTTCCCATCAGGAAGAAGAATGAACCACAGGCTCAGCCTGCCCCCCGGAACCAGAATAGGGCCTGAAGCAATCCTGCGCTTTTGCGGCCAGCTCCCAAAAAAGCGAGTTGACAAATGGAGCTCAGGGGCACTGCAATTCTCAAACCTGCAGAGTTATAAATGATAACTCTCGTCCACAAATATATTGAGGGAAGGCAACGAAGAGGATTTGAAAGCAAGGCAGAATTGCAGGAAACAGAATTCAGGAGGTAGATTCGACTCACCTTGAAAGCACATGAAAAGCGGCAAAGCGTTGACAATGATGCCCTTGGCCAAAAAGGGCGTATGCGTTTTTTCCTGAATATATTCAGGAAAAAACGCATACGCCCTTTTTGGCCAACCAAGCAAGCCAGAAAGGCAAATCGGCGCTACAAAGAAGTCTCGCTTGCCAGCGGTCAGAAGGGCCATGCTGAAAAAAGTGTAAAAACCAGAAATGCAGGACAGGCCATGGAGACATGGGAGCCTTGCTACGCTGATGGGCGGGATGGAAATTTCCAACAGCCACTCTGGAGAAGTGTACGCTGTGTCCTGTAATATGTAATAGACACAGCTTAGAGAGCATAGGGCACTTCCACTCATGGGCGTAGAAATCGGGAAACCTAAAAATCAACAAGACACAGGCACCCCAAACTGTAGGGCTGCTCTGTTTCCAAGAACCTCCACTTCGGTACACCTTAAATATCCCAGGAAAGAGAAAAATGGATAAAGAAGTTGTGGTACTTATGCACAATGGAATATCACTCAGGCATAAAATCAGTGTCATATGGTTAGTAGCAGCATGATGAGTGGATTTAGGGACGATGACTCTAAGTGAAGTAAGTCACACAGAAAAGGACACTTATCCTAAGATATCACTTATAGAGGGAATGTCAAAATCGCTACACCTGAACTGAATTCCAAAACAGAACAGAGTCACACATTTAGAAAACACACTATGGCTGCTTAATGGGAAAGGTGAGGTGGGGCGATGCATAAAACAAGGGTTTGAAATTAGCTCAGATACCGTTCCAGAAGCCAAATATGTAACAGATAAGACCTACTCCCTGCTCAGTGAACTGGACTCAACGCCCCCTATTCACCGCCCAAGAATATATCTGACTAGTAAGAGTCTTAAAACCTATGTATTGATATCTCTCTGGCAGTGAATCAAGAGGGTGTAAAGCGGCATAAACACAGCAGGGAAAAGCAGCTAAACCCCATTATAAAAATAGATTACATTAAAAAAAAAACCCATTAAACAAAGACAGTGAAAGAGAGAGATATTCTTACAAAATCCGTTCAGGGGCTCTGATGCAACCTGGATTGACCATATCTAGACCCACAGCTGGATGAGACATAAGGCTGGACACTCTTGGGGCTGAGAGGATTGGTCAGGTTGGGTGAGCAAACGCAGACCCTTTAAAGTAATACTGCGTGGTACCCATGCCATGGGTCCCAAATCTCCAGGTTCAAGGGCATCTTCCTACATCGAAAACATGCCTGGGAAACCCAGAATATGGTACACCGTGTGATCGGGAAAGGTTTCTAAAACGCACCTCATTTCTCCTCTCCTTGTGCTCGGGTTCGCCATTCCAGTCGCTTCACTAACAATCTCCCTACTTGGAGAATCAGCACCGTTGACCTCCTGTTTCGTACAGCTCGGAATTTGTCCTGAGGATGAACGGGAAGAGGGGGAACCAATGAGACACTAGCTCTAGGTGTTGGGACAGGCACAGGTCACTCTATTTTCTCATCAGGAAGAAGAATGAACCACAGGCTCAGCCTGACCCCCGGAACCAGAATAGGGCCTGAAGCAATCCTGCGCTTTTGCGGCCAGCTCCCAAAAAAGCGAGTTGACAAATGGAGCTCAGGGGCACTGCAATTCTCAAACCTGCAGAGTTATAAATGATAACTCTCGTCCACAAATATATTGAGGGAAGGCAACGAAGAGGATTTGAAAGCAAGGCAGAATTGCAGGAAACAGAATTCAGGAGGTAGATTCGACTCACCTTGAAAGCACATGAAAAGCGGCAAAGCGTTGACAATGATGCCCTTGGCCAAAAAGGGCGTATGCGTTTTTTCCTGAATATATTCAGGAAAAAACGCATACGCCCTTTTTGGCCAACCAAGCAAGCCAGAAAGGCAAATCGGCGCTACAAAGAAGTCTCGCTTGCCAGCGGTCAGAAGGGCCATGCTGAAAAAAGTGTAAAAACCAGAAATGCAGGACAGGCCATGGAGACATGGGAGCCTTGCTACGCTGATGGGCGGGATGGAAATTGCCAACAGCCACTCTGGAGAAGTGTACGCTGTGTCCTGTAATATGTAATAGACACAGCTTAGAGAGCATAGGGCACTTCCACTCATGGGCGTAGAAATCGGGAAACCTAAAAATCAACAAGACACAGGCACCCCAAAGTTTAGGGCTGCTCTGTTTCCAAAAACCTCCACTTCGGTACACCTTAAATATCCCAGGAAAGAGAAAAATGGATAAAGAAGTAGTGGTACTTATGCACAATGGAATGTCACTCAGCCAGGAAATCAGTGTCATAAGGCTAGTAGCAGCATGATGAGTGGATTTAGGGACGATGACTCTAAGTGAAGTAAGTCACACAGAAAAGGACACTTATCCTAAGATATCACTTAGAGAGGGAATGTCAACATCGCTACACCTGAACTGAATTCCAAAACAGAACAGAGTCACACATTTAGAAAACACACTATGGCTGCTTAACGGGAAAGGTGAGGCGGGGTGATGCATAAAACAAGGGTTTGACTTTAGCTCAGATACCTTTCCAGAAGCCAAATATGTAATAGACAAGACCTACTCCCTGCTCAGTGAACTGGACTCAACACCCCCTATTCACCGCCCAAGAATATATCTGACTAGTAAGAGTCTTAAAACCTATGTATTGATATCTCTCTGGCAGTGAATCAAGAGGGTGTAAAGCGGCATAAACACAGCAGGGAAAAGCAGCTAAACCCCATTGTAAAAATAGATTACTTAAAAAAAACCCATAAAACAAAGACAGTGAAAGAGAGAGAAATTCTTACAAAATCCGTTCAGGGGCTCTGATGCAACCTGGATTGACCATATCTAGACCCACAGCTGGATGAGACATAAGCCTGGACACTCTTGGGGCTGAGAGGATTGGTGAGGTTGGGTGAGCAAACGCAGACCCTTTAAAGTAATACTGCGTGGTACCCATGCCATGGGTCCCAAATCTCCAGGTTCAAGGGCATCTTCCTACATCGAAAACATGCCTGGGAAACCCAGAAGATGGTACACCGTGTGATCGGGAAAGGTTTCTAAAACGCACCTCATTTCTCCTCTCCTTGTGCTCGGGTTCGCCATTCCAGCCGCTTCACTAACAATGTCCCTACGTGGACAATCAGCACCGTTGACCTCCTGTTTCATACAGCTCGCAATTTGTCCTGAGGATGAACGGGAAGAGGGGGAACCAATGAGAGACTAGCTCTAGGTGTTGGGACAGGCACAGGTCACTCTATTTTCTCATCAGGAAGAAGAATGAACCACAGGCTCAGCCTGACCCCCGGAACCAGAATAGGGCCTGAAGCAATCCTGCGCTTTTGCGGCCAGCTCCCAAAAAAGCGAGTTGACAAATGGAGCTCAGGGTCACTGCAATTCTCAAACCTGCAGAGTTATAAATGATAACTCTCGTCCACAAATATATTGAGGGAAGGCAACGAAGAGGATTTGAAAGCAAGGCAGAATTGCAGGAAACAGAATTCAGGAGGTAGATTCGACTCACCTTGAAAGCACATGAAAAGCGGCAAAGCGTTGACAATGATGCCCTTGGCCAAAAAGGGCGTATGCGTTTTTTCCTGAATATATTCAGGAAAAAACGCATACGCCCTTTTTGGCCAACCAAGCAAGCCAGAAAGGCAAATCGGCGCTACAAAGAAGTCTCGCTTGCCAGCGGTCAGAAGGGCCATGCTGAAAAAAGTGTAAAAACCAGAAATGCAGGACAGGCCATGGAGACATGGGAGCCTTGCTACGCTGATGGGCGGGATGGAAATTGCCAACAGCCACTCTGGAGAAGTGTACGCTGTGTCCTGTAATATGTAATAGACACAGCTTAGAGAGCATAGGGCACTTCCACTCATGGGCGTAGAAATCGGGAAACCTAAAAATCAACAAGACACAGGCACCCCAAAGTTTAGGGCTGCTCTGTTTCCAAAAACCTCCACTTCGGTACACCTTAAATATCCCAGGAAAGAGAAAAATGGATAAAGAAGTAGTGGTACTTATGCACAATGGAATGTCACTCAGCCATGAAATCAGTGTCATAAGGCTAGTAGCAGCATGATGAGTGGATTTAGGGACGATGACTCTAAGTGAAGTAAGTCACACAGAAAAGGACACTTATCCTAAGATATCACTTAGAGAGGGAATGTCAACATCGCTACACCTGAACTGAATTCCAAAACAGAACAGAGTCACACATTTAGAAAACACACTATGGCTGCTTAACGGGAAAGGTGAGGCGGGGTGATGCATAAAACAAGGGTTTGACTTTAGCTCAGATACCTTTCCAGAAGCCAAATATGTAATAGACAAGACCTACTCCCTGCTCAGTGAACTGGACTCAACACCCCCTATTCACCGCCCAAGAATATATCTGACTAGTAAGAGTCTTAAAACCTATGTATTGATATCTCTCTGGAAGTGAATCAAGAGGGTGTAAAGCGGCATAAACACAGCAGGGAAAAGCAGCTAAACCCCATTATAAAAATAGATTCCTTACAAAAAAAACCCCATAAAACAAAGACAGTGAAAGAGAGAGAAATTCTTACAAAATCCGTTCAGGGGCACTGATGCAACCTGGATTGACCATATCTAGACCCACAGCTGGATGAGACATAAGGCTGGACACTCTTGGGGCTGAGAGGATTGGTGAGGTTGGGTGAGCAAACGCAGACCCTTTAAAGTAATACTGCGTGGTACCCATGCCATGGGTCCCAAATCTCCAGGTTCAAGGGCATCTTCCTACATCGAAAACATGCCTGGGAAACCCAGAAGATGGTACACCGTGTGATCGGGAAAGGTTTCTAAAACGCACCTCATTTCTCCTCTCCTTGTGCTCGGGTTCGCCATTCCAGCCGCTTCACTAACAATCTCCCTACTTGGAGAATCAGCACCGTTGACCTCCTGTTTCTTACAGCTCGCAATTTGTCCTGAGGATGAACGGGAAGAGGGGGAACCAATGAGAGACTAGCTCTAGGTGTTGGGACAGGCACAGGTCACTCTATTTTCCCATCAGGAAGAAGAATGAACCACAGGCTCAGCCTGCCCCCCGGAACCAGAATAGGGCCTGAAGCAATCCTGCGCTTTTGCGGCCAGCTCCCAAAAAAGCGAGTTGACAAATGGAGCTCAGGGGCACTGCAATTCTCAAACCTGCAGAGTTATAAATGATAACTCTCGTCCACAAATATATTGAGGGAAGGCAACGAAGAGGATTTGAAAGCAAGGCAGAATTGCAGGAAACAGAATTCAGGAGGTAGATTCGACTCACCTTGAAAGCACATGAAAAGCGGCAAAGCGTTGACAATGATGCCCTTGGCCAAAAAGGGCGTATGCGTTTTTTCCTGAATATATTCAGGAAAAAACGCATACGCCCTTTTTGGCCAACCAAGCAAGCCAGAAAGGCAAATCGGCGCTACAAAGAAGTCTCGCTTGCCAGCGGTCAGAAGGGCCATGCTGAAAAAAGTGTAAAAACCAGAAATGCAGGACAGGCCATGGAGACATGGGAGCCTTGCTACGCTGATGGGCGGGATGGAAATTTCCAACAGCCACTCTGGAGAAGTGTACGCTGTGTCCTGTAATATGTAATAGACACAGCTTAGAGAGCATAGGGCACTTCCACTCATGGGCGTAGAAATCGGGAAACCTAAAAATCAACAAGACACAGGCACCCCAAAGTTTAGGGCTGCTCTGTTTCCAAGAACCTCCACTTCGGTACACCTTAAATATCCCAGGAAAGAGAAAAATGGATAAAGAAGTTGTGGTACTTATGCACAATGGAATATCACTCAGGCATAAAATCAGTGTCATATGGTTAGTAGCAGCATGATGAGTGGATTTAGGGACGATGACTCTAAGTGAAGTAAGTCACACAGAAAAGGACACTTATCCTAAGATATCACTTAGAGAGGGAATGTCAACATCGCTACACCTGAACTGAATTCCAAAACAGAACAGAGTCACACATTTAGAAAACACACTATGGCTGCTTAACGGGAAAGGTGAGGCGGGGTGATGCATAAAACAAGGGTTTGACTTTAGCTCAGATACCTTTCCAGAAGCCAAATATGTAATAGACAAGACCTACTCCCTGCTCAGTGAACTGGACTCAACGCCCCCTATTCACCGCCCAAGAATATATCTGACTAGTAAGAGTCTTAAAACCTATGTATTGATATCTCTCTGGCAGTGAATCAAGAGGGTGTAAAGCGGCATAAACACAGCAGGGAAAAGCAGCTAAACCCCATTGTAAAAATAGATTACTTAAAAAAAACCCATAAAACAAAGACAGTGAAAGAGAGAGAAATTCTTACAAAATCCGTTCAGGGGCTCTGATGCAACCTGGATTGACCATATCTAGACCCACAGCTGGATGAGACATAAGGCTGGACACTCTTGGGGCTGAGAGGATTGGTGAGGTTGGGTGAGCAAACGCAGACCCTTTAAAGTAATACTGCGTGGTACCCATGCCATGGGTCCCAAATCTCCAGGTTCAAGGGCATCTTTCAACATCGAAAACATGCCTGGGAAACCCAGAAGATGGTACACCGTGTGATCGGGAAAGGTTTCTAAAACGCATCTCATTTCTCCTCTCCTTGTGCTCGGGTTCGCCATTCCAGCCGCTTCACTAACAATGTCCCTACGTGGACAATCAGCACCGTTGACCTCCTGTTTCGTACAGCTCGCAATTTGTCCTGAGGATGAACGGGAAGAGGGGGAACCAATGAGAGACTAGCTCTAGGTGTTGGGACAGGCACAGGTCACTCTATTTTCTCATCAGGAAGAAGAATGAACCACAGGCTCAGCCTGACCCCCGGAACCAGAATAGGGCCTGCAGCAATCCTGCGCTTTTGCGGCCAGCTCCCAAAAAAGCGAGTTGACAAATGGAGCTCAGGGGCACTGCAATTCTCAAACCTGCAGAGTTATAAATGATAACTCTCGTCCACAAATATATTGAGGGAAGGCAACGAAGAGGATTTGAAAGCAAGGCAGAATTGCAGGAAACAGAATTCAGGAGGTAGATTCGACTCACCTTGAAAGCACATGAAAAGCGGCAAAGCGTTGACAATGATGCCCTTGGCCAAAAAGGGCGTATGCGTTTTTTCCTGAATATATTCAGGAAAAAACGCATACGCCCTTTTTGGCCAACCAAGCAAGCCAGAAAGGCAAATCGGCGCTACAAAGAAGTCTCGCTTGCCAGCGGTCAGAAGGGCCATGCTGAAAAAAGTGTAAAAACCAGAAATGCAGGACAGGCCATGGAGACATGGGAGCCTTGCTACGCTGATGGGCGGGATGGAAATTTCCAACAGCCACTCTGGAGAAGTGTACGCTGTGTCCTGTAATATGTAATAGACACAGCTTAGAGAGCATAGGGCACTTCCACTCATGGGCGTAGAAATCGGGAAACCTAAAAATCAACAAGACACAGGCACCCCAAAGTTTAGGGCTGCTCTGTTTCCAAAAACCTCCACTTCGGTACACCTTAAATATCCCAGGAAAGAGAAAAATGGATAAAGAAGTAGTGGTACTTATGCACAATGGAATGTCACTCAGCCATGAAATCAGTGTCATAAGGCTAGTAGCAGCATGATGAGTGGATTTAGGGACGATGACTCTAAGTGAAGTAAGTCACACAGAAAAGGACACTTATCCTAAGATATCACTTATAGAGGGAATGTCAAAATCGCTACACCTGAACTGAATTCCAAAACAGAACAGAGTCACACATTTAGAAAACACACTATGGCTGCTTAACGGGAAAGGTGAGGTGGGGCGATGCATAAAACAAGGGTTTGAAATTAGCTCAGATACCGTTCCAGAAGCCAAATATGTAACAGATAAGACCTACTCCCTGCTCAGTGAACTGGACTCAACGCCCCCTATTCACCGCCCAAGAATATATCTGACTAGTAAGAGTCTTAAAACCTATGTATTGATATCTCTCTGGAAGTGAATCAAGAGGGTGTAAAGCGGCATAAACACAGCAGGGAAAAGCAGCTAAACCCCATTATAAAAATAGATTACATTAAAAAAAAAACCCATTAAACAAAGACAGTGAAAGAGAGAGAAATTCTTACAAAATCCGTTCAGGGGCACTGATGCAACCTGGATTGACCATATCTAGACCCACAGCTGGATGAGACAGAAGGCTGGACACTCTTGGGGCTGAGAGGATTGGTGAGGTTGGGTGAGCAAACGCAGACCCTTTAAAGTAATACTGCGTGGTACCCATGCCATGGGTCCCAAATCTCCAGGTTCAAGGGCATCTTCCTACATCGAAAACATGCCTGGGAAACCCAGAAGATGGTACACCGTGTGATCGGGAAAGGTTTCTAAAACGCACCTCATTTCTCCTCTCCTTGTGCTCGGGTTCGCCATTCCAGCCGCTTCACTAACAATCTCCCTACTTGGAGAATCAGCACCGTTGACCTCCTGTTTCTTACAGCTCGCAATTTGTCCTGAGGATGAACGGGAAGAGGGGGAACCAATGAGAGACTAGCTCTAGGTGTTGGGACAGGCACAGGTCACTCTATTTTCCCATCAGGATGAAGAATGAACCACAGGCTTAGCCTGCCCCCCGGAACCAGAATAGGGCCTGAAGCAATCCTGCGCTTTTGCGGCCAGCTCCCAAAAAAGCGAGTTGACAAATGGAGCTCAGGGGCACTGCAATTCACAAACCTGCAGACTTATAAATGATAACTCTCGTCCACAAATATATTGAGGGAAGGCAACGAAGAGGATTTGAAAGCAAGGCAGAATTGCAGGAAACAGATTTCAGGAGGTAGATTCGACTCGCCTTGAAAGCACATGAAAAGCGGCAAAGCGTTGACAATGATGCCCTTGGCCAAAAAGGGCGTATGCGTTTTTTCCTGACTATATTCAGGAAAAAACGCATACGCCCTTTTTGGCCAACCAAGCAAGCCGGAAAGGCAAATCGGCGCTACAAAGAAGTCTCACTTGCCAGCGGTCAAAAGGGCCATGCTGAAAAAAGTGTAAAAACCAGAAATGCAGGACAGGCCATGGAGACATGGGAGCCTTGCTACGCTGATGGGCGGGGTGGAAATTGCCAACAGCCACTCTGGAGAAGTGTACGCTGCGTCCTGAAACATGTAATAAACACAGCTTAGAGAGCATAGGGCACTTCCACTCATGGGCGTAGAAATCGGGAAACCTAAAAATCAACAAGACACAGGCACCCCAAAGTTTAGGGCTGCTCTGTTTCCAAGAACCTCCACTTCGGTACACCTTAAATATCCCAGGAAAGAGAAAAATGGATAAAGAAGTTGTGGTACTTATGCACAATGGAATGTCACTCAGCCATGAAATCAGTGTCATAAGGTTAGTAGCAGCATGATGAGTGGATTTAGGGACGATGACTCTAAGTGAAGTAAGTCACACAGAAAAGGACACTTATCCTAAGATATCACTTATAGAGGGAATGTCAAAATCGCTACACCTGAACTGAATTCCAAAACAGAACAGAGTCACACATTTAGAAAACACACTATGGCTGCTTAACGGGAAAGGTGAGGTGGGGCGATGCATAAAACAAGGGTTTGAAATTAGCTCAGATACCGTTCCACAAGCCAAATATGTAATAGACAAGACCTACTCCCTGCTCAGTCAACTGGACTCAACGCCCCCTCTTCACCGCCCAAGAATATATCTGACTAGTAAGAGTCTTAAAACCTATGTATTGATATCTCTCTGGCAGTGAATCAAGAGGGTGTAAAGCGGCATAAACACAGCAGGGAAAAGCAGCTAAACCCCATTATAAAAATAGATTACTTAAAAAAAACCCCATTAAACAAACACAGTGAAAGAGAGAGATATTCTTACAAAATCCGTTCAGGGGCTCTGATGCAACCTGGATTGACCATATCTAGACCCACAGCTGGATGAGACATAAGGCTGGACACTCTTGGGGCTGAGAGGATTGGTCAGGTTGGGTGAGCAAACGCAGACCCTTTAAAGTAATACTGCGTGGTACCCATGCCATGGGTCCCAAATCTCCAGGTTCAAGGGCATCTCCCTACATCGAAAACATGCCTGGGAAACCCAGAAGATGGTACACCGTGTGATCGGGAAAGGTTTCTAAAACGCACCTCATTTCTCCTCTCCTTGTGCTCGGGTTCGCCATTCCAGTCGCTTCACTAACAATCTCCCTACTTGGAGAATCAGCACCGTTGACCTCCTGTTTCGTACAGCTCGGAATTTGTCCTGAGGATGAACGGGAAGAGGGGGAACCAATGAGAGACTAGCTCTAGGTGTTGGGACAGGCACAGGTCACTCTATTTTCTCATCAGGAAGAAGAATGAACCACAGGCTCAGCCTGACCCCCGGAACCAGAATAGGGCCTGAAGCAATCCTACGCTTTTGCGGCCAGCTCCCAAAAAAGCGAGTTGACAAATGGAGCTCAGGGGCACTGCAATTCTCAAACCTGCAGAGTTATAAATGATAACTCTCGTCCACAAATATATTGAGGGAAGGCAACGAAGAGGATTTGAAAGCAAGGCAGAATTGCAGGAAACAGAATTCAGAAGGTAGATTCGACTCACCTTGAAAGCACATGAAAAGCGGCAAAGCGTTGACAATGATGCCCTTGGCCAAAAAGGGCGTATGCGTTTTTTCCTGAATATATTCAGGAAAAAACGCATACGCCCTTTTTGGCCAACCAAGCAAGCCAGAAAGGCAAATCGGCGCTACAAAGAAGTCTCGCTTGCCAGCGGTCAGAAGGGCCATGCTGAAAAAAGTGTAAAAACCAGAAATGCAGGACAGGCCATGGAGACATGGGAGCCTTGCTACGCTGATGGGCGGGATGGAAATTGCCAACAGCCACTCTGGAGAAGTGTACGCTGTGTCCTGTAATATGTAATAGACACAGCTTAGAGAGCATAGGGCACTTCCACTCATGGGCGTAGAAATCGGGAAACCTAAAAATCAACAAGACACAGGCACCCCAAAGTTTAGGGCTCCTCTGTTTCCAAAAACCTCCACTTCGGTACACCTTAAATATCCCAGGAAAGAGAAAAATGGATAAAGAAGTAGTGGTACTTATGCACAATGGAATGTCACTCAGCCATGAAATCAGTGTCATAAGGCTAGTAGCAGCATGATGAGTGGATTTAGGGACGATGACTCTAAGTGAAGTAAGTCACACAGAAAAGGACACTTATCCTAAGATATCACTTAGAGAGGGAATGTCAACATCGCTACACCTGAACTGAATTCCAAAACAGAACAGAGTCACACATTTAGAAAACACACTATGGCTGCTTAACGGGAAAGGTGAGGCGGGGTGATGCATAAAACAAGGGTTTGACTTTAGCTCAGATACCTTTCCAGAAGCCAAATATGTAATAGACAAGACCTACTCCCTGCTCAGTGAACTGGACTCAACACCCCCTATTCACCGCCCAAGAATATATCTGACTAGTAAGAGTCTTAAAACCTATGTATTGATATCTCTCTGGAAGTGAATCAAGAGGGTGTAAAGCGGCATAAACACAGCAGGGAAAAGCAGCTAAACCCCATTATAAAAATAGATTACATTAAAAAAAAAACCCATTAAACAAAGACAGTGAAAGAGAGAGAAATTCTTACAAAATCCGTTCAGGGGCACTGATGCAACCTGGATTGACCATATCTAGACCCACAGCTGGATGAGACAAAAGGGTGGACACTCTTGGGGCTGAGAGGATTGGTGAGGTTGGGTGAGCAAACGCAGACCCTTTAAAGTAATACTGCGTGGTACCCATGCCATGGGTCCCAAATCTCCACGTTCAAGGGCATCTTCCTACATCGAAAACATGCCTGGGAAACCCAGAAGATGGTACACCGTGTGATCGGGAAAGGTTTCTAAAACGCACCTCATTTCTCCTCTCCTTGTGCTCGGGTTCGCCATTCCAGCCGCTTCACTAACAATCTCCCTACTTGGAGAATCAGCACCGTTGACCTCCTGTTTCTTACAGCTCGCAATTTGTCCTGAGGATGAACGGGAAGAGGGGGAACCAATGAGAGACTAGCTCTAGGTGTTGGGACAGGCACAGGTCACTCTATTTTCCCATCAGGATGAAGAATGAACCACAGGCTTAGCCTGCCCCCCGGAACCAGAATAGGGCCTGAAGCAATCCTGCGCTTTTGCGGCCAGCTCCCAAAAAAGCGAGTTGACAAATGGAGCTCAGGGGCACTGCAATTCTCAAACCTGCAGAGTTATAAATGATAACTCTCGTCCACAAATATATTGAGGGAAGGCAACGAAGAGGATTTGAAAGCAAGGCAGAATTGCAGGAAACAGAATTCAGAAGGTAGATTCGACTCACCTTGAAAGCACATGAAAAGCGGCAAAGCGTTGACAATGATGCCCTTGGCCAAAAAGGGCGTATGCGTTTTTTCCTGAATATATTCAGGAAAAAACGCATACGCCCTTTTTGGCCAACCAAGCAAGCCAGAAAGGCAAATCGGCGCTACAAAGAAGTCTCGCTTGCCAGCGGTCAGAAGGGCCATGCTGAAAAAAGTGTAAAAACCAGAAATGCAGGACAGGCCATGGAGACATGGGAGCCTTGCTACGCTGATGGGCGGGATGGAAATTGCCAACAGCCACTCTGGAGAAGTGTACGCTGTGTCCTGTAATATGTAATAGACACAGCTTAGAGAGCATAGGGCACTTCCACTCATGGGCGTAGAAATCGGGAAACCTAAAAATCAACAAGACACAGGCACCCCAAAGTTTAGGGCTCCTCTGTTTCCAAAAACCTCCACTTCGGTACACCTTAAATATCCCAGGAAAGAGAAAAATGGATAAAGAAGTAGTGGTACTTATGCACAATGGAATGTCACTCAGCCATGAAATCAGTGTCATAAGGCTAGTAGCAGCATGATGAGTGGATTTAGGGACGATGACTCTAAGTGAAGTAAGTCACACAGAAAAGGACACTTATCCTAAGATATCACTTAGAGAGGGAATGTCAACATCGCTACACCTGAACTGAATTCCAAAACAGAACAGAGTCACACATTTAGAAAACACACTATGGCTGCTTAACGGGAAAGGTGAGGCGGGGTGATGCATAAAACAAGGGTTTGACTTTAGCTCAGATACCTTTCCAGAAGCCAAATATGTAATAGACAAGACCTACTCCCTGCTCAGTGAACTGGACTCAACACCCCCTATTCACCGCCCAAGAATATATCTGACTAGTAAGAGTCTTAAAACCTATGTATTGATATCTCTCTGGAAGTGAATCAAGAGGGTGTAAAGCGGCATAAACACAGCAGGGAAAAGCAGCTAAACCCCATTATAAAAATAGATTACATTAAAAAAAAAACCCATTAAACAAAGACAGTGAAAGAGAGAGAAATTCTTACAAAATCCGTTCAGGGGCACTGATGCAACCTGGATTGACCATATCTAGACCCACAGCTGGATGAGACAAAAGGCTGGACACTCTTGGGGCTGAGAGGATTGGTGAGGTTGGGTGAGCAAACGCAGACCCTTTAAAGTAATACTGCGTGGTACCCATGCCATGGGTCCCAAATCTCCACGTTCAAGGGCATCTTCCTACATCGAAAACATGCCTGGGAAACCCAGAAGATGGTACACCGTGTGATCGGGAAAGGTTTCTAAAACGCACCTCATTTCTCCTCTCCTTGTGCTCGGGTTCGCCATTCCAGCCGCTTCACTAACAATCTCCCTACTTGGAGAATCAGCACCGTTGACCTCCTGTTTCTTACAGCTCGCAATTTGTCCTGAGGATGAACGGGAAGAGGGGGAACCAATGAGAGACTAGCTCTAGGTGTTGGGACAGGCACAGGTCACTCTATTTTCCCATCAGGATGAAGAATGAACCACAGGCTTAGCCTGCCCCCCGGAACCAGAATAGGGCCTGAAGCAATCCTGCGCTTTTGCGGCCAGCTCCCAAAAAAGCGAGTTGACAAATGGAGCTCAGGGGCACTGCAATTCACAAACCTGCAGACTTATAAATGATAACTCTCGTCCACAAATATATTGAGGGAAGGCAACGAAGAGGATTTGAAAGCAAGGCAGAATTGCAGGAAACAGATTTCAGGAGGTAGATTCGACTCGCCTTGAAAGCACATGAAAAGCGGCAAAGCGTTGACAATGATGCCCTTGGCCAAAAAGGGCGTATGCGTTTTTTCCTGACTATATTCAGGAAAAAACGCATACGCCCTTTTTGGCCAACCAAGCAAGCCGGAAAGGCAAATCGGCGCTGCAAAGAAGTCTCACTTGCCAGCGGTCAAAAGGGCCATGCTGAAAAAAGTGTAAAAACCAGAAATGCAGGACAGGCCATGGAGACATGGGAGCCTTGCTACGCTGATGGGCGGGGTGGAAATTGCCAACAGCCACTCTGGAGAAGTGTACGCTGTGTCCTGTAATATGTAATAGACACAGCTTAGAGAGCATAGGGCACTTCCACTCATGGGCGTAGAAATCGGGAAACCTAAAAATCAACAAGACACAGGCACCCCAAAGTTTAGGGCTGCTCTGTTTCCAAGAACCTCCACTTCGGTACACCTTAAATATCCCAGGAAAGAGAAAAATGGATAAAGAAGTTGTGGTACTTATGCACAATGGAATGTCACTCAGCCATGAAATCAGTGTCATAAGGTTAGTAGCAGCATGATGAGTGGATTTAGGGACGATGACTCTAAGTGAAGTAAGTCACACAGAAAAGGACACTTATCCTAAGATATCACTTATAGAGGGAATGTCAAAATCGCTACACCTGAACTGAATTCCAAAACAGAACAGAGTCACACATTTAGAAAACACACTATGGCTGCTTAACGGGAAAGGTGAGGTGGGGCGATGCATAAAACAAGGGTTTGAAATTAGCTCAGATACCGTTCCACAAGCCAAATATGTAATAGACAAGACCTACTCCCTGCTCAGTCAACTGGACTCAACGCCCCCTCTTCACCGCCCAAGAATATATCTGACTAGTAAGAGTCTTAAAACCTATGTATTGATATCTCTCTGGCAGTGAATCAAGAGGGTGTAAAGCGGCATAAACACAGCAGGGAAAAGCAGCTAAACCCCATTATAAAAATAGATTACTTAAAAAAAACCCCATTAAACAAACACAGTGAAAGAGAGAGATATTCTTACAAAATACGTTCAGGGGCTCTGATGCAACCTGGATTGACCATATCTAGACCCACAGCTGGATGAGACATAAGGCTGGACACTCTTGGGGCTGAGAGGATTGGTGAGGTTGGGTGAGCAAACGCAGACCCTTTAAAGTAATACTGCGTGGTACCCATGCCATGGGTCCCAAATCTCCAGGTTCAAGGGCATCTTCCTACATCGAAAACATGCCTGGGAAACCCAGAAGATGGTACACCGTGTGATCGGGAAAGGTTTCTAAAACGCACCTCATTTCTCCTCTCCTTGTGCTCGGGTTCGCCATTCCAGCCGCTTCACTAACAATCTCCCTACTTGGAGAATCAGCACCGTTGACCTCCTGTTTCTTACAGCTCGCAATTTGTCCTGAGGATGAACGGGAAGAGGGGGAACCAATGAGAGACTAGCTCTAGGTGTTGGGACAGGCACAGGTCACTCTATTTTCCCATCAGGAAGAAGAATGAACCACAGGCTCAGCCTGACCCCCGGAACCAGAATAGGGCCTGAAGCAATCCTGCGCTTTTGCGGCCAGCTCCCAAAAAAGCGAGTTGACAAATGGAGCTCAGGGGCACTGCAATTCTCAAACCTGCAGAGTTATAAATGATAACTCTCGTCCACAAATATATTGAGGGAAGGCAACGAAGAGGATTTGAAAGCAAGGCAGAATTGCAGGAAACAGAATTCAGGAGGTAGATTCGACTCACCTTGAAAGCACATGAAAAGCGGCAAAGCGTTGACAATGATGCCCTTGGCCAAAAAGGGCGTATGCGTTTTTTCCTGAATATATTCAGGAAAAAACGCATACGCCCTTTTTGGCCAACCAAGCAAGCCAGAAAGGCAAATCGGCGCTACAAAGAAGTCTCGCTTGCCAGCGGTCAGAAGGGCCATGCTGAAAAAAGTGTAAAAACCAGAAATGCAGGACAGGCCATGGAGACATGGGAGCCTTGCTACGCTGATGGGCGGGATGGAAATTTCCAACAGCCACTCTGGAGAAGTGTACGCTGTGTCCTGTAATATGTAATAGACACAGCTTAGAGAGCATAGGGCACTTCTACTCATGGGCGTAGAAATCGGGAAACCTAAAAATCAACAAGACACAGGCACCCCAAAGTTTAGGGCTGCTCTGTTTCCAAGAACCTCCACTTCGGTACACCTTAAATATCCCAGGAAAGAGAAAAATGGATAAAGAAGTTGTGGTACTTATGCACAATGGAATATCACTCAGGCATAAAATCAGTGTCATATGGTTAGTAGCAGCATGATGAGTGGATTTAGGGACGATGACTCTAAGTGAAGTAAGTCACACAGAAAAGGACACTTATCCTAAGATATCACTTATAGAGGGAATGTCAAAATCGCTACACCTGAACTGAATTCCAAAACAGAACAGAGTCACACATTTAGAAAACACACTATGGCTGCTTAACGGGAAAGGTGAGGTGGGGCGATGCATAAAACAAGGGTCTGAAATTAGCTCAGATACCGTTTCAGAAGCCAAATATGTAACAGATAAGACCTACTCCCTGCTCAGTGAACTGGACTCAACGCCCCCTATTCACCGCCCAAGAATATATCTGACTAGTAAGAGTCTTAAAACCTATGTATTGATATCTCTCTGGAAGTGAATCAAGAGGGTGTAAAGCGGCATAAACACAGCAGGGAAAAGCAGCTAAACCCCATTATAAAAATAGATTACATTAAAAAAAAAACCCATTAAACAAAGACAGTGAAAGAGAGAGAAATTCTTACAAAATCCGTTCAGGGGCTCTGATGCAACCTGGATTGACCATATCTAGACCCACAGCTGGATGAGACATAAGGCTGGACACTCTTGGGGCTGAGAGGATTGGTGAGGTTGGGTGAGCAAACGCAGACCCTTTAAAGTAATACTGCGTGGTACCCATGCCATGGGTCCCAAATCTCCACGTTCAAGGGCATCTTCCTACATCGAAAACATGCCTGGGAAACCCAGAAGATGGTACACCGTGTGATCGGGAAAGGTTTCTAAAACGCACCTCATTTCTCCTCTCCTTGTGCTCGGGTTCGCCATTCCAGCCGCTTCACTAACAATGTCCCTACGTGGACAATCAGCACCGTTGACCTCCTGTTTCATACAGCTCGCAATTTGTCCTGAGGATGAACAGGAAGAGGGGGAACCAATGAGAGACTAGCTCTAGGTGTTGGGACAGGCACAGGTCACTCTATTTTCTCATCAGGAAGAAGAATGAACCACAGGCTCAGCCTGACCCCCGGAACCAGAATAGGGCCTGAAGCAATCCTGCGCTTTTGCGGCCAGCTCCCAAAAAAGCGAGTTGACAAATGGAGCTCAGGGGCACTGCAATTCTCAAACCTGCAGTTATAAATGATAACTCTCGTCCACAAATATATTGAGGGAAGGCAACGAAGAGGATTTGAAAGCAAGGCAGAATTGCAGGAAACAGAATTCAGGAGGTAGATTCGACTCACCTTGAAAGCACATGAAAAGCGGCAAAGCGTTGACAATGATGCCCTTGGCCAAAAAGGGCGTATGCGTTTTTTCCTGAATATATTCAGGAAAAAAACGCATACGCCCTTTTTGGCCAACCAAGCAAGCCAGAAAGGCAAATCGGCGCTACAAAGAAGTCTCGCTTGCCAGCGGTCAGAAGGGCCATGCTGAAAAAAGTGTAAAAACCAGAAATGCAGGACAGGCCATGGAGACATGGGAGCCTTGCTACGCTGATGGGCGGGGTGGAAATTGCCAACAGCCACTCTGGAGAAGTGTACGCTGCGTCCTGAAACATGTAATAAACACAGCTTAGAGAGCATAGGGCACTTCCACTCATGGGCGTAGAAATCGGGAAACCTAAAAATCAACAAGACACAGGCACCCCAAAGTTTAGGGCTGCTCTGTTTCCAAGAACCTCCACTTCGGTACACCTTAAATATCCCAGGAAAGAGAAAAATGGATAAAGAAGTTGTGGTACTTATGCACAATGGAATGTCACTCAGCCATGAAATCAGTGTCATAAGGTTAGTAGCAGCATGATGAGTGGATTTAGGGACGATGACTCTAAGTGAAGTAAGTCACACAGAAAAGGACACTTATCCTAAGATATCACTTATAGAGGGAATGTCAAAATCGCTACACCTGAACTGAATTCCAAAACAGAACAGAGTCACACATTTAGAAAACACACTATGGCTGCTTAACGGGAAAGGTGAGGTGGGGCGATGCATAAAACAAGGGTTTGAAATTAGCTCAGATACCGTTCCACAAGCCAAATATGTAATAGACAAGACCTACTCCCTGCTCAGTCAACTGGACTCAACGCCCCCTCTTCACCGCCCAAGAATATATCTGACTAGTAAGAGTCTTAAAACCTATGTATTGATATCTCTCTGGCAGTGAATCAAGAGGGTGTAAAGCGGCATAAACACAGCAGGGAAAAGCAGCTAAACCCCATTATAAAAATAGATTACTTAAAAAAAACCCCATTAAACAAACACAGTGAAAGAGAGAGATATTCTTACAAAATCCGTTCAGGGGCTCTGATGCTCCCTTGATTGACCATATCTAGACCCACAGCTGGATGAGACATAAGGCTGGACACTCTTGGGGCTGAGAGGATTGGTCAGGTTGGGTGAGCAAACGCAGACCCTTTAAAGTAATACTGCGTGGTACCCATGCCATGGGTCCCAAATCTCCAGGTTCAAGGGCATCTTCCTACATCGAAAACATGCCTGGGAAACCCAGAAGATGGTACACCGTGTGATCGGGAAAGGTTTCTAAAACGCACCACATTTCTCCTCTCCTTGTGCTCGGGTTCGCCATTCCAGTCGCTTCACTAACAATCTCCCTACTTGGAGAATCAGCACCGTTGACCTCCTGTTTCGTACAGCTCGGAATTTGTCCTGAGGATGAACGGGAAGAGGGGGAACCAATGAGACACTAGCTCTAGGTGTTGGGACAGGCACAGGTCACTCTATTTTCTCATCAGGAAGAAGAATGAACCACAGGCTCAGCCTGACCCCCGGAACCAGAATACGGCCTGAAGCAATCCTGCGCTTTTGCGGCCAGCTCCCAAAAAAGCGAGTTGACAAATGGAGCTCAGGGGCACTGCAATTCTCAAACCTGCAGAGTTATAAATGATAACTCCCGTCCACAAATATATTGAGGGAAGGCAACGAAGAGGATTTGAAAGCAAGGCAGAATTGCAGGAAACAGAATTCAGGAGGTAGATTCGACTCACCTTGAAAGCACATGAAAAGCGGCAAAGCGTTGACAATGATGCCCTTGGCCAAAAAGGGCGTATGCGTTTTTTCCTGAATATATTCAGGAAAAAACGCATACGCCCTTTTTGGCCAACCAAGCAAGCCAGAAAGGCAAATCGGCGCTACAAAGAAGTCTCGCTTGCCAGCGGTCAGAAGGGCCATGCTGAAAAAAGTGTAAAAACCAGAAATGCAGGACAGGCCATGGAGACATGGGAGCCTTGCTACGCTGATGGGCGGGATGGAAATTTCCAACAGCCACTCTGGAGAAGTGTACGCTGTGTCCTGTAATATGTAATAGACACAGCTTAGAGAGCATAGGGCACTTCCACTCATGGGCGTAGAAATCGGGAAACCTAAAAATCAACAAGACACAGGCACCCCAAAGTTTAGGGCTGCTCTGTTTCCAAAAACCTCCACTTCGGTACACCTTAAATATCCCAGGAAAGAGAAAAATGGATAAAGAAGTAGTGGTACTTATGCACAATGGAATGTCACTCAGCCATGAAATCAGTGTCATAAGGCTAGTAGCAGCATGATGAGTGGATTTAGGGACGATGACTCTAAGTGAAGTAAGTCACACAGAAAAGGACACTTATCCTAAGATATCACTTAGAGAGGGAATGTCAACATCGCTACACCTGAACTGAATTCCAAAACAGAACAGAGTCACACATTTAGAAAACACACTATGGCTGCTTAACGGGAAAGGTGAGGCGGGGTGATGCATAAAACAAGGGTTTGACTTTAGCTCAGATACCTTTCCAGAAGCCAAATATGTAATAGACAAGACCTACTCCCTGCTCAGTGAACTGGACTCAACACCCCCTATTCACCGCCCAAGAATATATCTGACTAGTAAGAGTCTTAAAACCTATGTATTGATATCTCTCTGGAAGTGAATCAAGAGGGTGTAAAGCGGCATAAACACAGCAGGGAAAAGCAGCTAAACCCCATTGTAAAAATAGATTACTTAAAAAAAACCCATAAAACAAAGACAGTGAAAGAGAGAGAAATTCTTACAAAATCCGTTCAGGGGCTCTGATGCAACCTGGATTGACCATATCTAGACCCACAGCTGGATGATACATAAGGCTGGACACTCTTGGGGCTGAGAGGATTGGTGAGGTTGGGTGAGCAAACGCAGACCCTTTAAAGTAATACTGCGTGGTACCCATGCCATGGGTCCCAAATCTCCAGGTTCAAGGGCATCTTTCAACATCGAAAACATGCCTGGGAAACCCAGAAGATGGTACACCGTGTGATCGGGAAAGGTTTCTAAAACGCACCTCATTTCTCCTCTCCTTGTGCTCGGGTTCGCCATTCCAGCCGCTTCACTAACAATATCCCTACGTGGACAATCAGCACCGTTGACCTCCTGTTTCTTACAGCTCGCAATTTGTCCTGAGGATGAACGGGAAGAGGGGGAACCAATGAGAGACTAGCTCTAGGTGTTGGGACAGGCACAGGTCACTCTATTTTCTCATCAGGAAGAAGAATGAACCACAGGCTCAGCCTGACCCCCGGAACCAGAATAGGGCCTGAAGCAATCCTGCGCTTTTGCGGCCAGCTCCCAAAAAAGCGAGTTGACAAATGGAGCTCAGGGGCACTGCAATTCTCAAACCTGCAGAGTTATAAATGATAACTCTCGTCCACAAATATATTGAGGGAAGGCAACGAAGAGGATTTGAAAGCAAGGCAGAATTGCAGGAAACAGAATTCAGGAGGTAGATTCGACTCACCTTGAAAGCACATGAAAAGCGGCAAAGCGTTGACAATGATGCCCTTGGCCAAAAAGGGCGTATGCGTTTTTTCCTGAATATATTCAGGAAAAAACGCATACGCCCTTTTTGGCCAACCAAGCAAGCCAGAAAGGCAAATCGGCGCTACAAAGAAGTCTCGCTTGCCAGCGGTCAGAAGGGCCATGCTGAAAAAAGTGTAAAAACCAGAAATGCAGGACAGGCCATGGAGACATGGGAGCCTTGCTACGCTGATGGGCGGGATGGAAATTTCCAACAGCCACTCTGGAGAAGTGTACGCTGTGTCCTGTAATATGTAATAGACACAGCTTAGAGAGCATAGGGCACTTCCACTCATGGGCGTAGAAATCGGGAAACCTAAAAATCAACAAGACACAGGCACCCCAAAGTTTAGGGCTGCTCTGTTTCCAAAAAACCTCCACTTCGGTACACCTTAAATATCCCAGGAAAGAGAAAAATGGATAAAGAAGTAGTGGTACTTATGCACAATGGAATGTCACTCAGCCAGGAAATCAGTGTCATAAGGCTAGTAGCAGCATGATGAGTGGATTTAGGGACGATGACTCTAAGTGAAGTAAGTCACACAGAAAAGGACACTTATCCTAAGATATCACTTAGAGAGGGAATGTCAACATCGCTACACCTGAACTGAATTCCAAAACAGCACAGAGTCACACATTTAGAAAACACACTATGGCTGCTTAACGGGAAAGGTGAGGCGGGGTGATGCATAAAACAAGGGTTTGACTTTAGCTCAGATACCTTTCCAGAAGCCAAATATGTAATAGACAAGACCTACTCCCTGCTCAGTGAACTGGACTCAACACCCCCTATTCACCGCCCAAGAATATATCTGACTAGTAAGAGTCTTAAAACCTATGTATTGATATCTCTCTGGAAGTGAATCAAGAGGGTGTAAAGCGGCATAAACACAGCAGGGAAAAGCAGCTAAACCCCATTATAAAAATAGATTCCTTACAAAAAAAACCCCATAAAACAAAGACAGTGAAAGAGAGAGAAATTCTTACAAAATCCTTTCAGGGGCACTGATGCAACCTGGATTGACCATATCTAGACCCACAGCTGGATGAGACATAAGGCTGGACACTCTTGGGGCTGAGAGGATTGGTGAGGTTGGGTGAGCAAACGCAGACCCTTTAAAGTAATACTGCGTGGTACCCATGCCATGGGTCCCAAATCTCCAGGTTCAAGGGCATCTTCCTACATCGAAAACATGCCTGGGAAACCCAGAAGATGGTACACCGTGTGATCGGGAAAGGTTTCTAAAACGCACCTCATTTCTCCTCTCCTTGTGCTCGGGTTCGCCATTCCAGCCGCTTCACTAACAATCTCCCTACTTGGAGAATCAGCACCGTTGACCTCCTGTTTCTTACAGCTCGCAATTTGTCCTGAGGATGAACGGGAAGAGGGGGAACCAATGAGAGACTAGCTCTAGGTGTTGGGACAGGCACAGGTCACTCTATTTTCCCATCAGGAAGAAGAATGAACCACAGGCTCAGCCTGACCCCCGGAACCAGAATAGGGCCTGAAGCAATCCTGCGCTTTTGCGGCCAGCTCCCAAAAAAGCGAGTTGACAAATGGAGCTCAGGGGCACTGCAATTCTCAAACCTGCAGAGTTATAAATGATAACTCTCGTCCACAAATATATTGAGGGAAGGCAACGAAGAGGATTTGAAAGCAAGGCAGAATTGCAGGAAACAGAATTCAGGAGGTAGATTCGACTCACCTTGAAAGCACATGAAAAGCGGCAAAGCGTTGACAATGATGCCCTTGGCCAAAAAGGGCGTATGCGTTTTTTCCTGAATATATTCAGGAAAAAACGCATACGCCCTTTTTGGCCAACCAAGCAAGCCAGAAAGGCAAATCGGCGCTACAAAGAAGTCTCGCTTGCCAGCGGTCAGAAGGGCCATGCTGAAAAAAGTGTAAAAACCAGAAATGCAGGACAGGCCATGGAGACATGGGAGCCTTGCTACGCTGATGGGCGGGATGGAAATTTCCAACAGCCACTCTGGAGAAGTGTACGCTGTGTCCTGTAATATGTAATAGACACAGCTTAGAGAGCATAGGGCACTTCTACTCATGGGCGTAGAAATCGGGAAACCTAAAAATCAACAAGACACAGGCACCCCAAAGTTTAGGGCTGCTCTGTTTCCAAGAACCTCCACTTCGGTACACCTTAAATATCCCAGGAAAGAGAAAAATGGATAAAGAAGTTGTGGTACTTATGCACAATGGAATATCACTCAGGCATAAAATCAGTGTCATATGGTTAGTAGCAGAATGATGAGTGGATTTAGGGACGATGACTCTAAGTGAAGTAAGTCACACAGAAAAGGACACTTATCCTAAGATATCACTTATAGAGGGAATGTCAAAATCGCTACACCTGAACTGAATTCCAAAACAGAACAGAGTCACACATTTAGAAAACACACTATGGCTGCTTAACGGGAAAGGTGAGGTGGGGCGATGCATAAAACAAGGGTTTGAAATTAGCTCAGATACCGTTTCAGAAGCCAAATATGTAACAGATAAGACCTACTCCCTGCTCAGTGAACTGGACTCAACGCCCCCTATTCACCGCCCAAGAATATATCTGACTAGTAAGAGTCTTAAAACCTATGTATTGATATCTCTCTGGAAGTGAATCAAGAGGGTGTAAAGCGGCATAAACACAGCAGGGAAAAGCAGCTAAACCCCATTATAAAAATAGATTACATTAAAAAAAAAACCCATTAAACAAAGACAGTGAAAGAGAGAGAAATTCTTACAAAATCCGTTCAGGGGCTCTGATGCAACCTGGATTGACCATATCTAGACCCACAGCTGGATGAGACATAAGGCTGGACACTCTTGGGGCTGAGAGGATTGGTGAGGTTGGGTGAGCAAACGCAGACCCTTTAAAGTAATACTGCGTGGTACCCATGCCATGGGTCCCAAATCTCCACGTTCAAGGGCATCTTCCTACATCGAAAACATGCCTGGGAAACCCAGAAGATGGTACACCGTGTGATCGGGAAAGGTTTCTAAAACGCACCTCATTTCTCCTCTCCTTGTGCTCGGGTTCGCCATTCCAGCCGCTTCACTAACAATGTCCCTACGTGGACAATCAGCACCGTTGACCTCCTGTTTCATACAGCTCGCAATTTGTCCTGAGGATGAACAGGAAGAGGGGGAACCAATGAGAGACTAGCTCTAGGTGTTGGGACAGGCACAGGTCACTCTATTTTCTCATCAGGAAGAAGAATGAACCACAGGCTCAGCCTGACCCCCGGAACCAGAATAGGGCCTGAAGCAATCCTGCGCTTTTGCGGCCAGCTCCCAAAAAAGCGAGTTGACAAATGGAGCTCAGGGGCACTGCAATTCTCAAACCTGCAGTTATAAATGATAACTCTCGTCCACAAATATATTGAGGGAAGGCAACGAAGAGGATTTGAAAGCAAGGCAGAATTGCAGGAAACAGAATTCAGGAGGTAGATTCGACTCACCTTGAAAGCACATGAAAAGCGGCAAAGCGTTGACAATGATGCCCTTGGCCAAAAAGGGCGTATGCGTTTTTTCCTGAATATATTCAGGAAAAAAACGCATACGCCCTTTTTGGCCAACCAAGCAAGCCAGAAAGGCAAATCGGCGCTACAAAGAAGTCTCGCTTGCCAGCGGTCAGAAGGGCCATGCTGAAAAAAGTGTAAAAACCAGAAATGCAGGACAGGCCATGGAGACATGGGAGCCTTGCTACGCTGATGGGAGGGGTGGAAATTGCCAACAGCCACTCTGGAGAAGTGTACGCTGCGTCCTGAAACATGTAATAAACACAGCTTAGAGAGCATAGGGCACTTCCACTCATGGGCGTAGAAATCGGGAAACCTAAAAATCAACAAGACACAGGCACCCCAAAGTTTAGGGCTGCTCTGTTTCCAAGAACCTCCACTTCGGTACACCTTAAATATCCCAGGAAAGAGAAAAATGGATAAAGAAGTTGTGGTACTTATGCACAATGGAATGTCACTCAGCCATGAAATCAGTGTCATAAGGTTAGTAGCAGCATGATGAGTGGATTTAGGGACGATGACTCTAAGTGAAGTAAGTCACACAGAAAAGGACACTTATCCTAAGATATCACTTATAGAGGGAATGTCAAAATCGCTACACCTGAACTGAATTCCAAAACAGAACAGAGTCACACATTTAGAAAACACACTATGGCTGCTTAACGGGAAAGGTGAGGTGGGGCGATGCATAAAACAAGGGTTTGAAATTAGCTCAGATACCGTTCCACAAGCCAAATATGTAATAGACAAGACCTACTCCCTGCTCAGTCAACTGGACTCAACGCCCCCTCTTCACCGCCCAAGAATATATCTGACTAGTAAGAGTCTTAAAACCTATGTATTGATATCTCTCTGGCAGTGAATCAAGAGGGTGTAAAGCGGCATAAACACAGCAGGGAAAAGCAGCTAAACCCCATTATAAAAATAGATTACTTAAAAAAAACCCCATTAAACAAACACAGTGAAAGAGAGAGATATTCTTACAAAATCCGTTCAGGGGCTCTGATGCAACCTTGATTGACCATATCTAGACCCACAGCTGGATGAGACATAAGGCTGGACACTCTTGGGGCTGAGAGGATTGGTGAGGTTGGGTGAGCAAACGCAGACCCTTTAAAGTAATACTGCGTGGTACCCATGCCATGGGTCCCAAATCTCCAGGTTCAAGGGCATCTTCCTACATCGAAAACATGCCTGGGAAACCCAGAAGATGGTACACCGTATGATCGGGAAAGGTTTCTAAAACGCACCTCATTTCTCCTCTCCTTGTGCTCGGGTTCGCCATTCCAGTCGCTTCACTAACAATCTCCCTACTTGGAGAATCAGCACCGTTGACCTCCTGTTTCGTACAGCTCGGAATTTGTCCTGAGGATGAACGGGAAGAGGGGGAACCAATGAGACACTAGCTCTAGGTGTTGGGACAGGCACAGGTCACTCTATTTTCTCATCAGGAAGAAGAATGAACCACAGGCTCAGCCTGACCCCCGGAACCAGAATACGGCCTGAAGCAATCCTGCGCTTTTGCGGCCAGCTCCCAAAAAAGCGAGTTGACAAATGGAGCTCAGGGGCACTGCAATTCTCAAACCTGCAGAGTTATAAATGATAACTCTCGTCCACAAATATATTGAGGGAAGGCAACGAAGAGGATTTGAAAGCAAGGCAGAATTGCAGGAAACAGAATTCAGGAGGTAGATTCGACTCACCTTGAAAGCACATGAAAAGCGGCAAAGCGTTGACAATGATGCCCTTGGCCAAAAAGGGCGTATGCGTTTTTTCCTGAATATATTCAGGAAAAAACGCATACGCCCTTTTTGGCCAACCAAGCAAGCCAGAAAGGCAAATCGGCGCTACAAAGAAGTCTCGCTTGCCAGCGGTCAGAAGGGCCATGCTGAAAAAAGTGTAAAAACCAGAAATGCAGGACAGGCCATGGAGACATGGGAGCCTTGCTACGCTGATGGGCGGGATGGAAATTTCCAACAGCCACTCTGGAGAAGTGTACGCTGTGTCCTGTAATATGTAATAGACACAGCTTAGAGAGCATAGGGCACTTCCACTCATGGGCGTAGAAATCGGGAAACCTAAAAATCAACAAGACACAGGCACCCCAAAGTTTAGGGCTGCTCTGTTTCCAAAAACCTCCACTTCGGTACACCTTAAATATCCCAGGAAAGAGAAAAATGGATAAAGAAGTAGTGGTACTTATGCACAATGGAATGTCACTCAGCCATGAAATCAGTGTCATAAGGCTAGTAGCAGCATGATGAGTGGATTTAGGGACGATGACTCTAAGTGAAGTAAGTCACACAGAAAAGGACACTTATCCTAAGATATCACTTAGAGAGGGAATGTCAACATCGCTACACCTGAACTGAATTCCAAAACAGAACAGAGTCACACATTTAGAAAACACACTATGGCTGCTTAACGGGAAAGGTGAGGCGGGGTGATGCATAAAACAAGGGTTTGACTTTAGCTCAGATACCTTTCCAGAAGCCAAATATGTAATAGACAAGACCTACTCCCTGCTCAGTGAACTGGACTCAACACCCCCTATTCACCGCCCAAGAATATATCTGACTAGGAAGAGTCTTAAAACCTATGTATTGATATCTCTCTGGAAGTGAATCAAGAGGGTGTAAAGCGGCATAAACACAGCAGGGAAAAGCAGCTAAACCCCATTGTAAAAATAGATTACTTAAAAAAAACCCATAAAACAAAGACAGTGAAAGAGAGAGAAATTCTTACAAAATCCTTTCAGGGGCACTGATGCAACCTGGATTGACCATATCTAGACCCACAGCTGGATGAGACATAAGGCTGGACACTCTTGGGGCTGAGAGGATTGGTGAGGTTGGGTGAGCAAACGCAGACCCTTTAAAGTAATACTGCGTGGTACCCATGCCATGGGTCCCAAATCTCCAGGTTCAAGGGCATCTTCCTACATCGAAAACATGCCTGGGAAACCCAGAAGATGGTACACCGTGTGATCGGGAAAGGTTTCTAAAACGCACCTCATTTCTCCTCTCCTTGTGCTCGGGTTCGCCATTCCAGCCGCTTCACTAACAATCTCCCTACTTGGAGAATGAGCACCGTTGACCTCCTGTTTCTTACAGCTCGCAATTTGTCCTGAGGATGAACGGGAAGAGGGGGAACTAATGAGAGACTAGCTCTAGGTGTTGGGACAGGCACAGGTCACTCTATTTTCCCATCAGGAAGAAGAATGAACCACAGGCTCAGCCTGACCCCCGGAACCAGAATAGGGCCTGAAGCAATCCTGCGCTTTTGCGGCCAGCTCCCAAAAAAGCGAGTTGACAAATGGAGCTCAGGGGCACTGCAATTCTCAAACCTGCAGAGTTATAAATGATAACTCTCGTCCACAAATATATTGAGGGAAGGCAACGAAGAGGATTTGAAAGCAAGGCAGAATTGCAGGAAACAGAATTCAGGAGGTAGATTCGACTCACCTTGAAAGCACATGAAAAGCGGCAAAGCGTTGACAATGATGCCCTTGGCCAAAAAGGGCGTATGCGTTTTTTCCTGAATATATTCAGGAAAAAACGCATACGCCCTTTTTGGCCAACCAAGCAAGCCAGAAAGGCAAATCGGCGCTACAAAGAAGTCTCGCTTGCCAGCGGTCAGAAGGGCCATGCTGAAAAAAGTGTAAAAACCAGAAATGCAGGACAGGCCATGGAGACATGGGAGCCTTGCTACGCTGATGGGCGGGATGGAAATTTCCAACAGCCACTCTGGAGAAGTGTACGCTGTGTCCTGTAATATGTAATAGACACAGCTTAGAGAGCATAGGGCACTTCCACTCATGGGCGTAGAAATCGGGAAACCTAAAAATCAACAAGACACAGGCACCCCAAAGTTTAGGGCTGCTCTGTTTCCAAAAACCTCCACTTCGGTACACCTTAAATATCCCAGGAAAGAGAAAAATGGATAAAGAAGTAGTGGTACTTATGCACAATGGAATGTCACTCAGCCATGAAATCAGTGTCATAAGGCTAGTAGCAGCATGATGAGTGGATTTAGGGACGATGACTCTAAGTGAAGTAAGTCACACAGAAAAGGACACTTATCCTAAGATATCACTTAGAGAGGGAATGTCAACATCGCTACACCTGAACTGAATTCCAAAACAGAACAGAGTCACACATTTAGAAAACACACTATGGCTGCTTAACGGGAAAGGTGAGGCGGGGTGATGCATAAAACAAGGGTTTGACTTTAGCTCAGATACCTTTCCAGAAGCCAAATATGTAATAGACAAGACCTACTCCCTGCTCAGTGAACTGGACTCAACACCCCCTATTCACCGCCCAAGAATATATCTGACTAGGAAGAGTCTTAAAACCTATGTATTGATATCTCTCTGGAAGTGAATCAAGAGGGTGTAAAGCGGCATAAACACAGCAGGGAAAAGCAGCTAAACCCCATTGTAAAAATAGATTACTTAAAAAAAACCCATAAAACAAAGACAGTGAAAGAGAGAGAAATTCTTACAAAATCCTTTCAGGGGCACTGATGCAACCTGGATTGACCATATCTAGACCCACAGCTGGATGAGACATAAGGCTGGACACTCTTGGGGCTGAGAGGATTGGTGAGGTTGGGTGAGCAAACGCAGACCCTTTAAAGTAATACTGCGTGGTACCCATGCCATGGGTCCCAAATCTCCAGGTTCAAGGGCATCTTCCTACATCGAAAACATGCCTGGGAAACCCAGAAGATGGTACACCGTGTGATCGGGAAAGGTTTCTAAAACGCACCTCATTTCTCCTCTCCTTGTGCTCGGGTTCGCCATTCCAGCCGCTTCACTAACAATCTCCCTACTTGGAGAATGAGCACCGTTGACCTCCTGTTTCTTACAGCTCGCAATTTGTCCTGAGGATGAACGGGAAGAGGGGGAACTAATGAGAGACTAGCTCTAGGTGTTGGGACAGGCACAGGTCACTCTATTTTCCCATCAGGAAGAAGAATGAACCACAGGCTCAGCCTGACCCCCGGAACCAGAATAGGGCCTGAAGCAATCCTGCGCTTTTGCGGCCAGCTCCCAAAAAAGCGAGTTGACAAATGGAGCTCAGGGGCACTGCAATTCTCAAACCTGCAGAGTTATAAATGATAACTCTCGTCCACAAATATATTGAGGGAAGGCAACGAAGAGGATTTGAAAGCAAGGCAGAATTGCAGGAAACAGAATTCAGGAGGTAGATTCGACTCACCTTGAAAGCACATGAAAAGCGGCAAAGCGTTGACAATGATGCCCTTGGCCAAAAAGGGCGTATGCGTTTTTTCCTGAATATATTCAGGAAAAAACGCATACGCCCTTTTTGGCCAACCAAGCAAGCCAGAAAGGCAAATCGGCGCTACAAAGAAGTCTCGCTTGCCAGCGGTCAGAAGGGCCATGCTGAAAAAAGTGTAAAAACCAGAAATGCAGGACAGGCCATGGAGACATGGGAGCCTTGCTACGCTGATGGGCGGGATGGAAATTTCCAACAGCCACTCTGGAGAAGTGTACGCTGTGTCCTGTAATATGTAATAGACACAGCTTAGAGAGCATAGGGCACTTCCACTCATGGGTGTAGAAATCGGGAAACCTAAAAATCAACAAGACACAGGCACCCCAAAGTTTAGGGCTGCTCTGTTTCCAAAAACCTCCACTTCGGTACACCTTAAATATCCCAGGAAAGAGAAAAATGGATAAAGAAGTAGTGGTACTTATGCACAATGGAATGTCACTCAGCCATGAAATCAGTGTCATAAGGCTAGTAGCAGCATGATGAGTGGATTTAGGGACGATGACTCTAAGTGAAGTAAGTCACACAGAAAAGGACACTTATCCTAAGATATCACTTATAGAGGGAATGTCAAAATCGCTACACCTGAACTGAATTCCAAAACAGAACAGAGTCACACATTTAGAAAACACACTATGGCTGCTTAACGGGAAAGGTGAGGTGGGGCGATGCCTAAAACAAGGGTTTGAAATTAGCTCAGATACCGTTCCAGAAGCCAAATATGTAACAGATAAGACCTACTCCCTGCTCAGTGAACTGGACTCAACGCCCCCTATTCACCGCCCAAGAATATATCTGACTAGTAAGAGTCTTAAAACCTATGTATTGATATCTCTCTGGAAGTGAATCAAGAGGGTGTAAAGCGGCATAAACACAGCAGGGAAAAGCAGCTAAACCCCATTATAAAAATAGATTACATTAAAAAAAACCCATTAAACAAAGACAGTGAAAGAGAGAGAAATTCTTACAAAATCCGTTCAGGGGCACTGATGCAACCTGGATTGACCATATCTAGACCCACAGCTGGATGAGACAGAAGGCTGGACACTCTTGGGGCTGAGAGGATTGGTGAGGTTGGGTGAGCAAACGCAGACCCTTTAAAGTAATACTGCGTGGTACCCATGCCATGGGTCCCAAATCTCCAGGTTCAAGGGCATCTTCCTACATCGAAAACATGCCTGGGAAACCCAGAAGATGGTACACCGTGTGATCGGGAAAGGTTTCTAAAACGCACCTCATTTCTCCTCTCCTTGTGCTCGGGTTCGCCATTCCAGCCGCTTCACTAACAATCTCCCTACTTGGAGAATCAGCACCGTTGACCTCCTGTTTCGTACAGGTCGCAATTTGTCCTGAGGATGAACGGGAAGAGGGGGAACCAATGAGAGACTAGCTCTAGGTGTTGGGACAGGCACAGGTCACTCTATTTTCCCATCAGGATGAAGAATGAACCACAGGCTTAGCCTGCCCCCCGGAACCAGAATAGGGCCTGAAGCAATCCTGCGCTTTTGCGGCCAGCTCCCAAAAAAGCGAGTTGACAAATGGAGCTCAGGGGCACTGCAATTCACAAACTTGCGGACTTATAAATGATAACTCTCGTCCACAAATATATTGAGGGAAGGCAACGAAGAGGATTTGAAAGCAAGGCAGAATTGCAGGAAACAGATTTCAGGAGGTAGATTCGACTCGCCTTGAAAGCACATGAAAAGCGGCAAAGCGTTGACAATGATGCCCTTGGCCAAAAAGGGCGTATGCGTTTTTTCCTGAATATATTCAGGAAAAAACGCATACGCCCTTTTTGGCCAACCAAGCAAGCCGGAAAGGCAAATCGGCGCTACAAAGAAGTCTCGCTTGCCGGCGGTCAAAAGGGCCATGCTGAAAAAAGTGTAAAAACCAGAAATGCAGGACAGGCCATGGAGACATGGGAGCCTTGCTACGCCGATGGGCGGGGTGGAAATTGCCAACAGCCACTCTGGAGAAGTGTACGCTGCGTCCTGAAACATGTAATAGACACAGCTGAGAGAGCATAGGGCACTTCCACTCATGGGCGTAGAAATCGGGAAACCTAAAAATCAACAAGACACAGGCGCCCCAAAGTTTAGGGCTGCTCTGTTTCCAAGAAACTCCACTTCGGTACACCTTAAATATCCCAGGAAAGAGAAAAATGGATAAAGAAGTTGTGGTACTTATGCACAATGGAATATCACTCAGCCATGAAATCAGTGTCATAAGGCTAGTAGCAGCATGATGAGTGGATTTAGGGACGATGACTCTAAGTGAAGTAAGTCACACAGAAAAGGACACTTATCCTAAGATATCACTTATAGAGGGAATGTCAAAATCGCTACACCTGAACTGAATTCCAAAACAGAACAGAGTCACACATTTAGAAAACACACTATGGCTGTTTAACGGGAAAGGTGAGGTGGGGCGATGTATAAAAAAAGTGTTTGAAATTAGCTCAGATACCGTTCCACAAGCCAAATATGTAATAGACAAGACCTACTCCCTGCTCAGTCAACTGGACTCAACGCCCCCTATTCACCGCCCAAGAATATATCTGACTAGGAAGAGTCTTAAAACCTATGTATTGATATCTCTCTGGAAGTGAATCAAGAGGGTGTAAAGCGGCATAAACACAGCAGGGAAAAGCAGCTAAACCCCATTATAAAAATAGATTACTTAAAAAAAAAACCCCATAAAACAAAGACAGTGAAAGAGAGAGAAATTCTTACAAAATCCGTTCAGGGGCTCTGATGCAACCTGGATTGACCATATCTAGACCCACAGCTGGATGAGACATAAGGCTGGACACTCTTGGGGCTCAGAGGATTGGTGAGGTTGGGTGAGCAAACGCAGACCCTTTAAAGTAATAGTGCGTGGTACCCATGCCATGGGTCCCAAATCTCCAGGTTTAAGGGCATCTTCCTACATCGAAAACATGCCTGGGAAACCCAGAAGATGGTACACCGTGTGATCGGGAAAGGTTTCTAAAACGCACCTCATTTCTCCTCTCCTTGTGCTCGGGTTCGCCATTCCAGTCGCTTCACTAACAATCTCCCTACTTGGAGAATCAGCACCGTTGACCTCCTGTTTCGTACAGCTCGCAATTTGTCCTGAGGATGAACGGGAAGAGGGGGAACCAATGAGAGACTAGCTCTAGGTGTTGGGACAGGCACAGGTCACTCTATTTTCTCATCAGGAAGAAGAATGAACCACAGGCTCAGCCTGACCCCCGGAACCAGAATAGGGCCTGAAGCAATCCTGCGCTTTTGCGGCCAGCTCCCAAAAAAGCGAGTTGACAAATGGAGCTCAGGGGCACTGCAATTCTCAAACCTGCAGAGTTATAAATGATAACTCTCGTCCACAAATATATTGAGGGAAGGCAACGAAGAGGATTTGAAAGCAAGGCAGAATTGCAGGAAACAGAATTCAGAAGGTAGATTCGACTCACCTTGAAAGCACATGAAAAGCGGCAAAGCGTTGACAATGATGCCCTTGGCCAAAAAGGGCGTATGCGTTTTTTCCTGAATATATTCAGGAAAAAACGCATACGCCCTTTTTGGCCAACCAAGCAAGCCAGAAAGGCAAATCGGCGCTACAAAGAAGTCTCGCTTGCCAGCGGTCAGAAGGGCCATGCTGAAAAAAGTGTAAAAACCAGAAATGCAGGACAGGCCATGGAGACATGGGAGCCTTGCTACGCTGATGGGCGGGATGGAAATTTCCAACAGCCACTCTGGAGAAGTGTACGCTGTGTCCTGTAATATGTAATAGACACAGCTTAGAGAGCATAGGGCACTTCCACTCATGGGCGTAGAAATCGGGAAACCTAAAAATCAACAAGACACAGGCACCCCAAAGTTTAGGGCTGCTCTGTTTCCAAAAACCTCCACTTCGGTACACCTTAAATATCCCAGGAAAGAGAAAAATGGATAAAGAAGTAGTGGTACTTATGCACAATGGAATGTCACTCAGCCATGAAATCAGTGTCATAAGGCTAGTAGCAGCATGATGAGTGGATTTAGGGACGATGACTCTAAGTGAAGTAAGTCACACAGAAAAGGACACTTATCCTAAGATATCACTTAGAGAGGGAATGTCAACATCGCTACACCTGAACTGAATTCCAAAACAGAACAGAGTCACACATTTAGAAAACACACTATGGCTGCTTAACGGGAAAGGTGAGGTGGGGCGATGCATAAAACAAGGGTTTGAAATTAGCTCAGATACCGTTCCAGAAGCCAAATATGTAACAGATAAGACCTACTCCCTGCTCAGTGAACTGGACTCAACGCCCCCTATTCACCGCCCAAGAATATATCTGACTAGTAAGAGTCTTAAAACCTATGTATTGATATCTCTCTGGAAGTGAATCAAGAGGGTGTAAAGCGGCATAAACACAGCAGGGAAAAGCAGCTAAACCCCATTATAAAAATAGATTACATTAAAAAAAAAACCCATTAAACAAAGACAGTGAAAGAGAGAGAAATTCTTACAAAATCCGTTCAGGGGCACTGATGCAACCTGGATTGACCATATCTAGACCCACAGCTGGATGAGACATAAGGCTGGACACTCTTGGGGCTGAGAGGATTGGTCAGGTTGGGTGAGCAAACGCAGACCCTTTAAAGTAATACTGCGTGGTACCCATGCCATGGGTCCCAAATCTCCAGGTTCAAGGGCATCTCCCTACATCGAAAACATGCCTGGGAAACCCAGAAGATGGTACACCGTGTGATCGGGAAAGGTTTCTAAAACGCACCACATTTCTCCTCTCCTTGTGCTCGGGTTCGCCATTCCAGTCGCTTCACTAACAATCTCCCTACTTGGAGAATCAGCACCGTTGACCTCCTGTTTCGTACAGCTCGGAATTTGTCCTGAGGATGAACGGGAAGAGGGGGAACCAATGAGAGACTAGCTCTAGGTGTTGGGACAGGCACAGGTCACTCTATTTTCTCATCAGGAAGAAGAATGAACCACAGGCTCAGCCTGACCCCCGGAACCAGAATAGGGCCTGAAGCAATCCTGCGCTTTTGCGGCCAGCTCCCAAAAAAGCGAGTTGACAAATGGAGCTCAGGGGCACTGCAATTCTCAAACCTGCAGAGTTATAAATGATAACTCTCGTCCACAAATATATTGAGGGAAGGCAACGAAGAGGATTTGAAAGCAAGGCAGAATTGCAGGAAACAGAATTCAGGAGGTAGATTCGACTCACCTTGAAAGCACATGAAAAGCGGCAAAGCGTTGACAATGATGCCCTTGGCCAAAAAGGGCGTATGCGTTTTTTCCTGAATATATTCAGGAAAAAACGCATACGCCCTTTTTGGCCAACCAAGCAAGCCAGAAAGGCAAATCGGCGCTACAAAGAAGTCTCGCTTGCCAGCGGTCAGAAGGGCCATGCTGAAAAAAGTGTAAAAACCAGAAATGCAGGACAGGCCATGGAGACATGGGAGCCTTGCTACGCTGATGGGCGGGATGGAAATTTCCAACAGCCACTCTGGAGAAGTGTACGCTGTGTCCTGTAATATGTAATAGACACAGCTTAGAGAGCATAGGGCACTTCCACTCATGGGCGTAGAAATCGGGAAACCTAAAAATCAACAAGACACAGGCACCCCAAAGTTTAGGGCTGCTCTGTTTCCAAAAACCTCCACTTCGGTACACCTTAAATATCCCAGGAAAGAGAAAAATGGATAAAGAAGTAGTGGTACTTATGCACAATGGAATGTCACTCAGCCATGAAATCAGTGTCATAAGGCTAGTAGCAGCATGATGAGTGGATTTAGGGACGATGACTCTAAGTGAAGTAAGTCACACAGAAAAGGACACTTATCCTAAGATATCACTTAGAGAGGGAATGTCAACATCGCTACACCTGAACTGAATTCCAAAACAGAACAGAGTCACACATTTAGAAAACACACTATGGCTGCTTAACGGGAAAGGTGAGGCGGGGTGATGCATAAAACAAGGGTTTGACTTTAGCTCAGATACCTTTCCAGAAGCCAAATATGTAATAGACAAGACCTACTCCCTGCTCAGTGAACTGGACTCAACACCCCCTATTCACCGCCCAAGAATATATCTGACTAGTAAGAGTCTTAAAACCTATGTATTGATATCTCTCTGGAAGTGAATCAAGAGGGTGTAAAGCGGCATAAACACAGCAGGGAAAAGCAGCTAAACCCCATTATAAAAATAGATTCCTTACAAAAAAAACCCCATAAAACAAAGACAGTGAAAGAGAGAGAAATTCTTACAAAATCCTTTCAGGGGCACTGATGCAACCTGGATTGACCATATCTAGACCCACAGCTCGATGAGACATAAGGCTGGACACTCTTGGGGCTGAGAGGATTGGTCAGGTTGGGTGAGCAAACGCAGACCCTTTAAAGTAATACTGCGTGGTACCCATGCCATGGGTCCCAAATCTCCAGGTTCAAGGGCATCTTCCTACATCGAAAACATGCCTGGGAAACCCAGAAGATGGTACACCGTGTGATCGGGAAAGGTTTCTAAAACGCACCTCATTTCTCCTCTCCTTGTGCTCGGGTTCGCCATTCCAGCCGCTTCACTAACAATCTCCCTACTTGGAGAATCAGCACCGTTGACCTCCTGTTTCTTACAGCTCGCAATTTGTCCTGAGGATGAACGGGAAGAGGGTGAACCAATGAGAGACTAGCTCTAGGTGTTGGGACAGGCACAGGTCACTCTATTTTCCCATCAGGAAGAAGAATGAACCACAGGCTCAGCCTGACCCCCGGAACCAGAATAGGGCCTGAAGCAATCCTGCGCTTTTGCGGCCAGCTCCCAAAAAAGCGAGTTGACAAATGGAGCTCAGGGGCACTGCAATTCTCAAACCTGCAGAGTTATAAATGATAACTCTCGTCCACAAATATATTGAGGGAAGGCAACGAAGAGGATTTGAAAGCAAGGCAGAATTGCAGGAAACAGAATTCAGGAGGTAGATTCGACTCACCTTGAAAGCACATGAAAAGCGGCAAAGCGTTGACAATGATGCCCTTGGCCAAAAAGGGCGTATGCGTTTTTTCCTGAATATATTCAGGAAAAAACGCATACGCCCTTTTTGGCCAACCAAGCAAGCCAGAAAGGCAAATCGGCGCTACAAAGAAGTCTCGCTTGCCAGCGGTCAGAAGGGCCATGCTGAAAAAAGTGTAAAAACCAGAAATGCAGGACAGGCCATGGAGACATGGGAGCCTTGCTACGCTGATGGGCGGGATGGAAATTTCCAACAGCCACTCTGGAGAAGTGTACGCTGTGTCCTGTAATATGTAATAGACACAGCTTAGAGAGCATAGGGCACTTCCACTCATGGGCGTAGAAATCGGGAAACCTAAAAATCAACAAGACACAGGCACCCCAAACTGTAGGGCTGCTCTGTTTCCAAGAACCTCCACTTCGGTACACCTTAAATATCCCAGGAAAGAGAAAAATGGATAAAGAAGTAGTGGTACTTATGCACAATGGAATGTCACTCAGCCATGAAATCAGTGTCATAAGGCTAGTAGCAGCATGATGAGTGGATTTAGGGACGATGACTCTAAGTGAAGTAAGTCACACAGAAAAGGACACTTATCCTAAGATATCACTTAGAGAGGGAATGTCAACATCGCTACACCTGAACTGAATTCCAAAACAGAACAGAGTCACACATTTAGAAAACACACTATGGCTGCTTAACGGGAAAGGTGAGGTGGGGCGATGCATAAAACAAGGGTTTGAAATTAGCTCAGATACCGTTCCAGAAGCCAAATATGTAACAGATAAGACCTACTCCCTGCTCAGTGAACTGGACTCAACGCCCCCTATTCACCGCCCAAGAATATATCTGACTAGTAAGAGTCTTAAAACCTATGTATTGATATCTCTCTGGAAGTGAATCAAGAGGGTGTAAAGCGGCATAAACACAGCAGGGAAAAGCAGCTAAACCCCATTATAAAAATAGATTACATTAAAAAAAAAACCCATTAAACAAAGACAGTGAAAGAGAGAGAAATTCTTACAAAATCCGTTCAGGGGCACTGATGCAACCTGGATTGACCATATCTAGACCCACAGCTGGATGAGACATAAGGCTGGACACTCTTGGGGCTGAGAGGATTGGTCAGGTTGGGTGAGCAAACGCAGACCCTTTAAAGTAATACTGCGTGGTACCCATGCCATGGGTCCCAAATCTCCAGGTTCAAGGGCATCTCCCTACATCGAAAACATGCCTGGGAAACCCAGAAGATGGTACACCGTGTGATCGGGAAAGGTTTCTAAAACGCACCACATTTCTCCTCTCCTTGTGCTCGGGTTCGCCATTCCAGTCGCTTCACTAACAATCTCCCTACTTGGAGAATCAGCACCGTTGACCTCCTGTTTCGTACAGCTCGGAATTTGTCCTGAGGATGAACGGGAAGAGGGGGAACCAATGAGAGACTAGCTCTAGGTGTTGGGACAGGCACAGGTCACTCTATTTTCTCATCAGGAAGAAGAATGAACCACAGGCTCAGCCTGACCCCCGGAACCAGAATAGGGCCTGAAGCAATCCTGCGCTTTTGCGGCCAGCTCCCAAAAAAGCGAGTTGACAAATGGAGCTCAGGGGCACTGCAATTCTCAAACCTGCAGAGTTATAAATGATAACTCTCGTCCACAAATATATTGAGGGAAGGCAACGAAGAGGATTTGAAAGCAAGGCAGAATTGCAGGAAACAGAATTCAGGAGGTAGATTCGACTCACCTTGAAAGCACATGAAAAGCGGCAAAGCGTTGACAATGATGCCCTTGGCCAAAAAGGGCGTATGCGTTTTTTCCTGAATATATTCAGGAAAAAACGCATACGCCCTTTTTGGCCAACCAAGCAAGCCAGAAAGGCAAATCGGCGCTACAAAGAAGTCTCGCTTGCCAGCGGTCAGAAGGGCCATGCTGAAAAAAGTGTAAAAACCAGAAATGCAGGACAGGCCATGGAGACATGGGAGCCTTGCTACGCTGATGGGCGGGATGGAAATTGCCAACAGCCACTCTGGAGAAGTGTACGCTGTGTCCTGTAATATGTAATAGACACAGCTTAGAGAGCATAGGGCACTTCCACTCATGGGCGTAGAAATCGGGAAACCTAAAAATCAACAAGACACAGGCACCCCAAAGTTTAGGGCTGCTCTGTTTCCAAAAACCTCCACTTCGGTACACCTTAAATATCCCAGGAAAGAGAAAAATGGATAAAGAAGTAGTGGTACTTATGCACAATGGAATGTCACTCAGCCATGAAATCAGTGTCATAAGGCTAGTAGCAGCATGATGAGTGGATTTAGGGACGATGACTCTAAGTGAAGTAAGTCACACAGAAAAGGACACTTATCCTAAGATATCACTTAGAGAGGGAATGTCAACATCGCTACACCTGAACTGAATTCCAAAACAGAACAGAGTCACACATTTAGAAAACACACTATGGCTGCTTAACGGGAAAGGTGAGGCGGGGTGATGCATAAAACAAGGGTTTGACTTTAGCTCAGATACCTTTCCAGAAGCCAAATATGTAATAGACAAGACCTACTCCCTGCTCAGTGAACTGGACTCAACACCCCCTATTCACCGCCCAAGAATATATCTGACTAGTAAGAGTCTTAAAACCTATGTATTGATATCTCTCTGGAAGTGAATCAAGAGGGTGTAAAGCGGCATAAACACAGCAGGGAAAAGCAGCTAAACCCCATTATAAAAATAGATTCCTTACAAAAAAAACCCCATAAAACAAAGACAGTGAAAGAGAGAGAAATTCTTACAAAATCCTTTCAGGGGCACTGATGCAACCTGGATTGACCATATCTAGACCCACAGCTGGATGAGACATAAGGCTGGACACTCTTGGGGCTGAGAGGATTGGTCAGGTTGGGTGAGCAAACGCAGACCCTTTAAAGTAATACTGCGTGGTACCCATGCCATGGGTCCCAAATCTCCAGGTTCAAGGGCATCTTCCTACATCGAAAACATGCCTGGGAAACCCAGAAGATGGTACACCGTGTGATCGGGAAAGGTTTCTAAAACGCACCTCATTTCTCCTCTCCTTGTGCTCGGGTTCGCCATTCCAGCCGCTTCACTAACAATCTCCCTACTTGGAGAATCAGCACCGTTGACCTCCTGTTTCTTACAGCTCGCAATTTGTCCTGAGGATGAACGGGAAGAGGGGGAACCAATGAGAGACTAGCTCTAGGTGTTGGGACAGGCACAGGTCACTCTATTTTCCCATCAGGAAGAAGAATGAACCACAGGCTCAGCCTGACCCCCGGAACCAGAATAGGGCCTGAAGCAATCCTGCGCTTTTGCGGCCAGCTCCCAAAAAAGCGAGTTGACAAATGGAGCTCAGGGGCACTGCAATTCTCAAACCTGCAGAGTTATAAATGATAACTCTCGTCCACAAATATATTGAGGGAAGGCAACGAAGAGGATTTGAAAGCAAGGCAGAATTGCAGGAAACAGAATTCAGGAGGTAGATTCGACTCACCTTGAAAGCACATGAAAAGCGGCAAAGCGTTGACAATGATGCCCTTGGCCAAAAAGGGCGTATGCGTTTTTTCCTGAATATATTCAGGAAAAAACGCATACGCCCTTTTTGGCCAACCAAGCAAGCCAGAAAGGCAAATCGGCGCTACAAAGAAGTCTCGCTTGCCAGCGGTCAGAAGGGCCATGCTGAAAAAAGTGTAAAAACCAGAAATGCAGGACAGGCCATGGAGACATGGGAGCCTTGCTACGCTGATGGGCGGGATGGAAATTTCCAACAGCCACTCTGGAGAAGTGTACGCTGTGTCCTGTAATATGTAATAGACACAGCTTAGAGAGCATAGGGCACTTCCACTCATGGGCGTAGAAATCGGGAAACCTAAAAATCAACAAGACACAGGCACCCCAAACTGTAGGGCTGCTCTGTTTCC